>NW_020523448.1:0-41413 GCF_003368295.1 Carassius auratus | reverse complement strand
TCTAGCGGTAGTGCAGTGTTTGTACTGTTTGCAACCTGGCGGCCTGGGTGCGTTTTTCTCAAAAGCATCATGAGATATTGGACATTAATCGTAGAGGCCATTGGTGGCAATGATTCTACTATCTACTTAGGATTACGATGCTTTTGGGAAATGCAGCCTTGGACATAATAACATAGTGGCTTAAGATTATTATACAGCAACTCACAAAAATTAGATGATAAATGATAAACGTCATTACCCTATCCAAAGCACATATTGATATCAGATCAGGAACAGAATGTATTACTTTACTAGACTGCTTCCAAAATAATGAAAACTGGCTTTAATACAGATATCAGGAACAAGTATAAATAACATTAAAAACAGCAGGGTTCTCATCCTGGGCTTTTAGTGGCATTCATTGCCATAGTAATTTACACTCCACGGCTAACCTGGCTCCTGGGAGGTTATGTTTTGGGTTAGAATCTCAAATTTAAGCAAATCTATGCTTCACAGTACAGGTGACAGATGTGAGAAAGTGACACATGTCTGACACAAAGTCACTCCCCCAGTTTATCTTGCTCCAAATTAAAGGTCACTAATGCTAAAAAAAAATGCTTGGTAACACTTTTTATGAAGCCTGTATTTATAATACATTATAAGTGTATTCTTAAGGCATTATAATGAATGTATAATGCATTATAAAAAAATCTTATAACATGTTATATCAACTCACGAATAATCATAACAACAATTATAACAATTATATATCATAATACTTACGTATTTGTGGTTATAAGTTTAAGAGTAAGATTATTTATAATAAACATGAACACCATATTAAATCGACTTCATTTACAGTATAATGGACTATCATATCTTGACATTTTTTATTTAAGATCTGCACAGTATCTCACTACAGCTTGTGAGTGGTTAGATGTTGAGTGTTATTTGAGTGTTTTCTGTTGAGCTAATGTTAATTAATTGATGTGAGCTTAATACTTCAACTGAAAAACATGCAATGTTTTATATGGTTACATTGTATTTGGACGGTCCACTTAATCAGTCGACTATATGCAACTTTGCAACTACATGCCAACCAACTCTCATTAGAGTAATAGCATGCTCAAAAAATCATCATTTTTGTTGTTTTTTATTACTTATAAGTGGTATTTGTCCGCTTTAAGTAAAGTAGCATCAGAAAAAATGGCAAGATAAGAGACTTATAATACACTATAACTCCATTGAAAAAAGTGATATTTATGAAGATGATATAACATATTATAAGTTTTTTTAAATAATGCATTATGCATTCATTACAATGCCTTACGAATACCCTTATAATGTATTATAAATACGAGCTTCTTAGAAAGTGTTACCAAAATGCGTTATGTGCTTAATGCTTTAATAATAATTATTGAGTCATTTTATGATTTATATAATTATTATGATTCATATTATTATTATTATGTATTTATTAATTTGCATGTTTGAGTCTCTATCACTATATATTTTCAAATGTATAAACTAACTTAACAAGTTTCACTTGTGACTGCAACCGATAGAGGAAGATCATGTATTTTATTTGTCCTCCTCATTAGACAGTTTGCAGCTCTTCCAGAACGCTGCCTGCCAGGATTCTGACTAGAACCAGAAAATCTGAGCATATCACCCCAGTCCTCAGGTCCTTACACTGGCTTGCCAATTACATTTAGGATTAAAGTACTTTTTACTCATCTATAAGTCACTTAATGACCTAGGACTGAAATATACTGCAGATATGTTCACTGAATATAAACCTAACAGACCACTCATTAGGATCGAGTCAGTTAGAAAATACCATGGGTTCACACAAAAACAAGGGGAGTCCGCCTTTAGTTACTATGCTGCCCGCAGTTTGGGGCAGTCAGCTTCCAGAAGAGATCAGATGTGCTAAAACACTAGTCACATTTAAATCTAGACTCAAAACTCATCTGTTTTAGCTGTGCATTTATTGAATGAGCACTGTGCATGTCCGAACTGATTGCACTGTATTTTACGTATTCACTGTATTTTATTAAAATCATTTTCTATTTCTAACTGTTTTAAAATTCATTTTAAATAAGACAAATTTTAAATCATTTTCAAAGTTTTAAAATTGCTTGTTTTATTTTTGTTCTTCATGATTATTTTACTTTCTTTTATGTAAAGCCCTTTGAACATTGTGTATGAAATGTGCTATATAAATAAACTTGCCTTGCCTCCTTCACGTTTGATATGACCTTTGAATTTGGCATATTCTTCAATCTCTTAACCTTTAGCAAAACCTTTAACCATTAGTTTTGAATCTCGCTGGGTTTCTTGCAAGAAGTAAATCAAACTAGTTTTCTGTTGCAAGGCTCGTGATTGGCTGTTCGCCAGTGATGTCACACATTCATGTGCAAGCACTCCACAAACTCAGGATCAATGCCTGAGTTGACAAAGAGAAATCAACATCATGGTACCAACAAAGCTGGATTGGAGAGGTTTGGTTTTGTCAACTCATCCTGTAACTCTGAATTTGTTCAGCTACCATCATGGTACAGGCCCCAGGTGGCTCTTTAAACCAATCTAAACAAACATAATGCTCTGAAACAAACTGTTCTGTAAATACAGTATATAGCTAAAGGTAAAAAGGTCAAGATGTGAGTTATAGTTCCCAGCTGTTGAATATCATTCTGAGGTATTTGAACATTTATCAGTGTATTGTGTCCATCACAGATTTACAAGGAATGAACATTTGTGAAAGAAATATTGTTTCAATTATGTTTTCATGAATGCAGCTTACAAATTTAAGTGTATTTTAAACTAAAACTTTTAGAAAATACAGACAGACCTAATTAAAATTTTGAAAAAGAGGTTTAAACACCTGAACAATATGAAGTATTATTATTATTTTAGGTTCAGTAAAACAAAAAGTGAAATAAATTTTGGATGTTCTTGTGCTCTCTGCACATATTTTCCACTAATTTCTCAAGCTCTTGTCATGACACTGCGCACAATTTATGCAGTTCAAGAACATCTATAATTTAAGGAGTAAGCAAAAAGAGAACAAAATAAACTAAGAATATTTGATATCTGACTTCAGGCTGAGAAATTCAGTTGTTTTGGCCTTGAGAACAATATGCAGTATAAGCAGTGTTAAAATAAATCACAATCTCTGGAATGTGACCATGTGCAGTTCAGGAAAAAAACATGAGTAAAGACAACAATCCTTCGATTAACCTTAGATTGAAAGCAAACTTTTAATTGTAAACTTAAACCCAAACAAGCTGTTACTTACAGCTATTCGCTGAGCTCATAAGCATTTATTAAGCAGATAGGCAAAGAGCTGTATTCAAAGCCTTTATAAAATCTGTGGCAGCACTATGTAGAAAATCTCTTGGCACCTGTACACAGCCTACAGTTAGAACAAAGAACTATACTTAACAAAAGACTTGTTCTGATAACAATCATACTCAACTGTTTATGAAACAATTGTGGAAATAATGTTGTGAGCTCAAAATGTTTAGCTCATTTGCTAAATTCCTTTTAAGGTGAAAATATACTGTGCCTCCTGAAGAGGCAATGCCTCATAGATAATGTCCAATTCTTTTTTCAGCAGAACCTGATTTTTACCAAGTGAGACATGTTCCTGGGACAACATCGTTGTTGACCCTGGAACAACATTGTGATTAACCAATCAGATTTGAAGAACCAGTTTTTAGATTTTGTGAAGTTTACGCTTAAAATCAGTGTTTGGTGCTTGTACATCAGTGTCATTCATCTATCATTTCCTCTGATTTTAGGGATTACTCATGGTTAAGGTTAGGTTTAGGTGTAGGGATATGGTTAAGAATATATTTTTGGAGTAAAATGTTGTTCCAGGGTCAACAAAATATGTTGACCTAGGAACACATCGAACTTGGCAAAATCAGGACGTGCCTTTTTTCACAGTAATAAATTGTTTTACTAAGTGTAGGTATTCATGGACTCGTCACTTCAGCGTTGTTCTTGGAAAACAGCAGCCTACAAGTCCAGACCATAGGTCAGCAGTAACGAGAGACCAACTGGAAATGTAATGTTAACAGAAATACAAAACAAGTCCATTTCCAGACAGGTGCACATGTACACAGAAAGCAAAAACAGTACTGCAAGAGCGCCATCTAGTGGACGATAGAAGGAAACACAGTCTTCCGTCCAGATGTCTATTATGTGTTTTATATTACTTCTGAATACTTACAAATATTGTATCCGTAACAGTTTTATATGTAATATTATTTTATCATAACATATTTACATAATCAATAGTAGACTATATTAAGATAGGAAATCATCTCTCGGGTCTTAGATTTGTTCATCGTAGCATACAGATTCGGTAAAAGGCATTCGTTCATTTTGTCCACTTAAACATGATTTCCACAGGTAGTATATTTTGTATATCAGCTACATTCATCTGCAGTGTTAATAAGACTGTCAAGCCAGCGTATGTAGCAAATTTATCAAGGCTTTCAACTGTGTACACATAAACTGCTCTCTCTTCTCTCTCTCTCTCTCTCTCTCTCTCTCTCCGAGTGTGTGTGTGTGTTGCGAGCTTGCACTAAAATGTAATGATTACTTTAGACTGGTTGCCTAACAAGTCATTTTTACTTGTTAAGTGTTAACGGAACAAACTACAAATACCAAAAACGGACTCCACATTTTCCCAATTAGTAATTACACAGTGCGACAGTATCATACTAAAATAATTACAGACTACTTGTGATTTCACGCTGCAATACAACAGGGGCGCAGTAAAGCGAAACCATCAAAGATTTCCGTAAGGTAAAAAAAAAAAAAAAAAAAAAAAAAAATCCAAATATCTCCAATAAGTTCACCTTAGCTGCAATTACTAGCTATACTTTTTTTTTATTGAATTGCAAAATTGTTTATTCAATACAATATATATATTTTTCCCTTAAATTTTCTGGATGCTGTGTTCTTCATTTTTCTCTGTAGTCTAACGAATGCTCTGTAGTGTTTTCTTTATTGACTTTTGTGCGTGATCTGAGAGCACCATTTGATTTTGAGTGCAAGTGAAATGGTTTTTAAATATGTTTTTTCATATACACCTGCCTTGAGGGTGAGTAAAACATGGTCTAATTTAAATTTTTGGGTGAACTAACCCTTTAATGTGTTTTTTTTTTGCAGCTCCCCTTTCATATACACTGCATATCATCAAAACGTGTTCCTCTGTCTCCTCTATTAAACAAACATCACATAAACCTACATCATGTTTTCCTATAATGTGTAATGTTTGGTTAAGATTTGAATGTCCTGTTTTTCAACTTGGAGGTAAGCCATTTCTGTCAATGTGCGAAACTTCTGGTTCAATAACCAGAGTAGGGAAATAACTAAAAGAATAACAAAGTGCAGTAAACTGTAAAATGGTTTTGCACTACAAGCCAGCGTGTTCATAATTAGGATAATACATGAAAATAACACGGCAAGACACACCATTTTGAAATATCAAGCAGTAAAAGGAGGTGTTTTGTACAACTAAAAATAGCTGGAAGTGGGTGACACCGGAAGCCAGACACATTAAATTTACAAATTTAACCATTTGTTATTCTTCCAGCCTTCCTAGTCTCAAATTCTGTAATAAAAAACAGGGCTCCTGTTATTCCATTATCTATGTTCTGTCATCCATCTTTGTAAATTTTAAGAAATGAATAATGCATGCTTTTTATATATTCTTTTACCTATGCTTTTAAATGAATCCCATCCCCTATTTCCTTAATACCCTCATGTAATGTTAAATAAACTTCAGGTTGGTCTAATAACTAATGTGCTATTGGAGGTATTGAACTACATGTATGAACTTTGATTCTATACCAGTTTTATTGACCATTTTCTTTATTTTCCATGCAAAGCCTTTGCTTGGTTTATTTACTGTTTTGCAACTCTCCTAAAGTACTTCTCTTAACAGGATGATCCTCTCTTTGTCCGTGAAGATTAATCCAGGATGCCATAGCTAGTTTCTCAAATACAGTGGTATTTCTGAAGATTCCACCTGTATTTATGCAATTGGTGTTGTCTTTTCTGCTCCTAAAATGAGTCTTAGTGCTTTAACCTGCATAAATGCCAACAATTTGGCGATGCAGATTCATATATAAGTTAGTGAAGTGACATTCAGCCAAGTATGGTGACCCACACTCAGAATTCATGCTCTGCATTTAAACTGCATGCGCGCACACACACACACACACACACACGAGTGTGCAGCCATTTATGCTGCAGAACCCAGGGAGCAGTTGGGGTTCAGTGCCTTGCTCAAAGGCACCTAAGTCATGGTAATTGCCAGCCTAAGATGCAAACCCACAACCCTAGGGTTAGGAGTCAAACTCTCTAACCACTAGGCCACGACTTCCCCCATCCGTAATACATCCATAATCTAGGACTGATCACATGAGACCAGTATATATGGCCTTTAATGATTGTTCGTCTGCTCCCCAATCTTGTCCTGTAGCCCCTCTCATTATATTTAATATTTTTTTTATGATATAGTCTATATGGGCTTTCCGAGTTTTAATCAAACCATATTCTCAAATATTTAAATGTATTTTTTCTGATGTGGAGGGTGAACCCAAATAATTTAAGATGATTCTCTTAAATTTTTCTCCTGACCATTTTTTATATTAATAATTTCTCAATTTCAATCTCAATTTGCAACTTCAATTCTATCCATATAAAAATACGTTTCTTTCTTTTTTCGGGGTGTTTTTTTGGGTAGTAGTGTGTCTGTTCATTTGAAACATCAACAGTGTTTCTCAGAAATTGTCATAATTGCAACTTAAAATTGTTACTTGTAATGTGTTTCTGGAATAACCACTTGGTTAGGCTCGGTTAGGTTCTTCTAACAATTGTTACATTTTTGTCTGATTACAAAAAGAATAGAATAATAATAATAACAATAATAAAACACTCATCCCAATCCTATTTGTAAATGAACAAATCCCTTTTGACCATGTTGAAATTCTTTCGACACATTTTTCTCAAAACATCAGTACTAAAAATATAAAAATGGTCACATATGCCTAAAAAATTAAATATGAAAAATCTCACTTATTCATTCAACATGTCTAAGACCAATACAGTGCTTTTCCCACAGATGGCAGCATTTATCAACATTTAAGACTTCAAACAGAAAGGTCTCTGTCTAGAATGGAAACGGGTCTATTTTAGGAATCCTAGCTTTCTTAAATGGATTATCAGAGCAGACAAGTCTACTAATAATTCTATTGATGAGGCAAATCGTTATGCAACAGTCATGCCTTCCACCTAATTTTGACTCCGACATCTGTGGTGATGAGGTAAGGACCACCAGACACCCCACAGACACAAAGATACACAATGTCATCCTGATGCTCTTTGACACGGGTACCCACAGCATTGATCAGGGAGAGGAACGATTCCCATGGTGTTCCACAAGGATCCCATTTCCAAGGAAAAACAAGCTGAAATCAATCTCTGTCAGCTGTTGGCCTGACAAGGTCAATAAAAGATAAATCCACCATATGAGATAATCTGGTTTAGACATTATTGCTTCCATGACCATGTATTTCAGTTGAAAGAGTTTCAGATCAAAAGGTTGATGCAGCAGCAAGAAGTTATTAGTCATCATCAAAAGAAGAATATTAGATCACTTGTGGGGTGTTGTTCTGACATCCTCCGACTTTTCTTGAAGCCACCTGTACATTTCTTTTGAGCAGTTAGCTGATATGTAGTATCCAGACCAGTAGCTCAAGGTTAATATTGCTTAGTGTTAATCTCGTTCACACAGCAGTTGTGTAACAGTGATTGAGAGCATTGACGCACCTATTAAAATAAATACAATCATGAACAGGGGTGTACTGATCTTAGAGCAGCAATCAGTCTAAGAGTGTCAGTCAAAACATGTCTGATTGGCAAATATATAAAATGTGAGGCATATAAAGAGTGCCTAAATTGAGACTGCAGAAAAAAAACATGAGATGCATGTGAAAAAACTTTATATACATGAATTGGAAATAGTAAAGGTGCAGTCACACTTACTGTTGTTCTGCTTAAATCTCATGGGGCTTTAAAAGGAATCTATACAGTCAGGACTCAAGTTGATCATTTTGATAATTTGACCAAATTTTAACCATGTGGAACTATCATGAGTGCACTGAAATATGTCTTGTTCATAATTTTTACATACAAATGTAACTCATGCATATAATAATATTTTCTTGTGCACATGCGAAAAACTTAAAGTGGAGTGAATTTACTCCAATCTTAAAAATACAATTTGTATTATAAATCGCATTATTGGATGTTAGTTCTGCATGACAGTTGGTCAAAGACTTTTCTCTGTAAGCTTTGGATGGGCTGATTTCCACTGTAGCCTGTAGCCAACACTGAACTAGCATGGACAATGGAGTCTGATCATCAGCATAGGGAGGTGAAGGCACTATTGAGTCAGTTCCCCCTTAGGGTGCATTATTAGGTCAACCCAGTCCGCAACTCTGAGCATTTTTTTTTTTGCACTATGGAAAATATTGACAGGAAGCTGTGCCTTGCACAATTGATTTAAATTTAGGGAGGGAGCGACTGGGCCGCCGTCCTATCAGTGTGATTAATTAAAAAGCAAACGTTTTTTAGCATGGCTGGCTGATTCACACTGCAGGGTGGAACAGCATGGATTAGAAACAGGGAAAGAGAGAGGGAGGGGTGCATTAGATTCAGGATCTCGAATAGGCCTGGCGCTGGACATGCGCTTTTTGCTGCAAGGGAAAATAGATGAAAAACATTAGCTGCCTAGTTTTGACAGATTCTGCTCCAGGCTCCTGGATTTCTGACCCATTACTGCAGCCCTGTGTGGCATCTAGTTGGTGCATTATGTTCCATGTCATTTCCCATTTGTCTCAATGTGGCTGATGTCTATTGAGAAAGCCAGTTCTGCTCCAGACGTTTCATACCTCAGTCCACTCAGCCAACAATAAAAATGTATGGATCAGCAACACTGTTGTTCCTTTCATCATGTGCATTCAGTTGATTTGACAAACTGACCAGCTGGGACAGTCTACAGTGTAGTAATAGCATGAATGTATAAGGACAGTGTTTTTTGTTACAGTTATTTATTAAGCCCATGTGCCTCCAGACTAGCACAAAACAGGTTGTGTTTTAGGGTTCCTGGTTACAGCACCAAATATTTTCGATCTCCCTGGCTGTTTGTGAAATAACCCCAAAATACATCTTTTTGTGAGCTCTAGTTCCTTGTTGTTTTGCGTAACAGTGGAGAAAAGGGTCACTACTACGACATCGATGAATGTGACAGAAGATGACTCCGTAAAGAAGTAGTTCTCCGAGTTCATTTCCCCAAAGTCAAGGTAGTACCATAATCAGTCTGCGATGTATTCTCAACAAACTCCATGAGTTCAGAAGGGACAGTAAGAACTGAAGAGAACAAATAACAGACTAGAAGAGCAGAGGCGAGAAGTGAGGAAACAGAGACTGCGTTTCAAGCAGCATCAACAAGCGGCTAGCACTGCTCCAGGCTAATCTGGAAACTAGGATGATAGATCAGATGGGTCATGTGCATAGAGACAATTTAAGGTTTTATGGAATATTTACCAGAAAATAAAGAAGGTACAGGCATGGTTGGCTTTCTGGATTATTTGTTAACAAGTGCAGTAGGCTTTCTCCTTGACAGAGGGCTCTACATTGAGCAAGCACATCAAGCACTATCGAAGCCCAACAATCCACAGTCTTTAGCAGTAAAATTCTGGAGCTACGGATTGGACAATTCCTCACTTCCCTCAAATGACCAGTTATATCAGAGGAACAAAATCAAACATTAACATTAACATTAACATCAATTACAAATTATAGACAAGCATCCTTGCCAAAAGACTGGTAAAGGTCCCCCCCCCACCCAGTTTATACATAACAATCAGACTGGGTTCGTTTCTCAAAGACAAACTCATGATAACATTAAAGGGATACTCCATCAAAAATGAAAATTGTGTCATTAATCAATTACCCCCATGTCATTTCAAACATGTAAAAGCTTTGCTCGTCTTTGGAACACAATTTAAGATATTTTGGATGAAAACCGGGAGGCTTGTGACTGTCCTATAGACTGCCAAGTAAATTACACTGGCCACAAGGAAGCGCTGTTTTCTATGTGTATTTACGCATTGATCTGAAAGAAAATAACGCATCCTTGTGGTGCGGCTGACAAAGAAAAGCATAAGCAGCCTATGCTACGGTGATGTGGGGAGAGACAGAGAAGACGAATTGTTGAATAACCCTTCACTTTATAACTTCACAAGTGAACCACTGATGGCAGATGGACTGTTCTGACGATGCTTTTCATACTTTTCTGGACCTAAGACAGTGTAATTTACTTTGCAGTATATGGGACAGTCACAATTTTGTTATGGGAGCCCATAAGCTATATAATAAACTATCAGTCCAAATGAGTACCTTTATGCTTTTTGCACTCCATACAGAGCCTCTCGTACAGTGGATAAGACAGACTTAAAATCATCAAATGTATTTGCATAAATGAAGAAGACCACAAATTGGCATTATACAAAGATGATATTTTGATTTATTTAAATAAACCCAGCAAAAATGCAAACTTTGACTTTTAATTCTACACCTCCAAACCAGAGAAAAATGCCACCTCAACTGAGATCATACTGTACTGAAATATTTAGCTAAATATTTACCAGAAGAAATCTCAACACTGGCAGAGGAGAATTTTGATCTATTTTTAACAAAAATCTAAAATGACATACATATGGAACTCCATCTCTTTCTTTGGCCTTAGTCATAGAATCGACACAATAAATTTGAACACCCTTCCATGATATTTCTATTTATTTCAGTTTCCAGATTGATTTGGCAAGGGAAAAAAACAAAACTACAGCTCCCAATAGAGGATGGAGGAATGGCATTATCCTTTTTTTAATACGTAATCTAACATACCAAGCTATATTGAACTTTGAATAATGAATGATTCCCATATTCAGGCAGCATTAGCATATACAAACGTGGAAAGATTTAGATAAGATTTAGATTTAGCCCAATTAAAAATCTGGAATATGATAAAAATAAAGAATATAGTATTTTTTTAGAGTATTTCTCTTGCTTTAAACAGTCTAACATCTAGAATTTCGTTGAGACTGCACAGTAGGCCGGTACTGTTACCTTGGAACTGATGATCAATGACAATTTGCTAACATTTTCTTTGAAATTTCGTTTTAAATTACAGCAACTAAAGTAAACAGCATCTAAGTACATTAGAATATCACTAGCTTATCTCTAGAAAGGTCAATGTATTGAGGGCCTATCGATCTCTGACGAGTGACAAAACGCTGTGTGATAAGCATCATTTTGAGTTCCATTAAATAATCAATGTAGTAAAGGCTTTTTTCTCTTTTTTGGCACATGCCCTGTGGACTTCAGAAGGTCAGTATTTGTTAGTTCATTGGCAGAGTGGTTAATCAATCAATACAACTCTTGGCTGGGAATGTTGGCAACTACACACTAAAAAAGATTCTGCTGTTTCAGTAGCTGGCTAAAACCGCCATGTAATGATGACAGGAGCACGAATTGTTAAATCTTATTTCTGATGAAGAAATCATCAGTTGGAGCCTGACGTGAGAATACTTCTTTTCTTCAGTCTCTTACTTACTCTCACTTAGAGTAGAAGAAGAACTATATTCTGGGAGGAGGTTATATGGTTTGTGCAGTAATATGTTTGATTCATTATGTACAGTATACGGTTTAATAGCAGCGAGAGACTGCTGAAGGGCTATAAAGGCCATTAACAGAGGAAAAACCATGGCTAATTGGCTTTTTCAGTGGTGTGACTGTGATATGTCATGCACAAGAGATCAGTGCTATGGCTAGGGGAAAACAGAAGTAATTTCATTATGGAAAAGAGCTTGCTTTCATGTTACAGGCACCAGCACTTTGATTGGCAGCAAACATATGTAGACAGTATAGACTTGACAGTAGTGTCAGGTACAAACTACTATTAGGAAATATCAAATAGGGTCAATAAATAGGGGATACAAAAAAAAAAAAACATGTTCTGGTTCAGTCAAGTGGGAAAATAACAGATTATATAGTGTTTAAGTGCTTAATCTACCGACTGAAGGTAAAACACATAAGAATAACAAAATCATTATTTTCAATATTTATGTATTGTCCTCATATAATACTCGGTCCTGATATGGGAAATTTATTTATAAAAATTGTTAATTGCTGCATGTAAGTGACAAAATGCAATCATGTATTTGGAGGCATTGGGAGAAGGTTATAAAACATCAGTTTATCAAATAAAATAATGAATTTATGATCATTGTTTCTAAGAGTGATACAAGGTATACATCTTGCTTTTGGAAACACTGGACCCGAAGACTGTATATGTTTTAATGATGCCTCGTCTGCATCATCCTTATATGTTTTTGTATTGTTTTATATATATATATATATATATATATATATATATATATATATATATATATATATATATATATATATATATATATATATATGTTGTTGTTGTCTCTATGGACCTAAGTGTCTTAAATTAAAGTTGATTGATTGATTGATTGAGTTATACCTGTTTAATGGCCTAGTTTGTCATTTTGTTATATTATAATACAATTTACAATAGTGAATTTATGACTAATTCTAACCATTCTAATCCATTTAATCTATTTTTTCTGGAGCAGCTGACACATTGTCCCGGTTAGCCCTGTTAGTTAACATTAAAAGTGTGAAATGTAGTCACTGAAGTAGAAAATATTTCATTGTGATGTCCAGTAACAGTAACATTCTGTAATGAGAAAGAGAGGGGACAGGAAAAAATAAACAAATACTGCACACAGAGTATAAATAACTCATCGGGAAGCAGAATGGGGCTAACCTGCTATAATTGTTTTGTGTACATGTTGCAGTTCATGGCTTTGTTGACACATTTCCAATAATGCTCAAGTCTATAATTAAGGCTCTTCCCACTGTGATGCAGGAGAAGAGGTCTAATCCATAATTAGCTCACCAAGTAAAGCAAATGCATTCTCATACAATTAAAGTAAGAGAGAGAGAGAAAACAGGAAAGCAAACACACAACATTCATAGTGGCCCCCTGTGTGAGCTTTCTCATTAAGAACTCAAACTGCTTCACTGGCTGCTATTTAATGGAATTGAATTTTCTTTGATTGGAGTTTGCCATTCTTGACACTCAGAAACAACAACACATGAAGGATGTGTTGGGTCGCGCTGAACCGAGAAAACTAATAAACTGTATAATTAAAGAAATTAAGTGTTGCATGGAGAGAACTGAATAGTGACTTCTCAGGGCGTCTGTTCGTTAGCTAATTGTGCTGTGGCTTCTGAACGGATTCCTAACTAAAGCAGCCAAAGGGTGGCACTAGAGACCCATAACCTCAGAGTCTCAGCCATACTCTTCTGTAGGGTGAGGAATAAGATGCTTTTCTGCTGGAGGTCAAGAGGAGTAGAGAGGTGGCCTACGTATACATGTATCCCCTTGTGTTTTGTGCCATCTCAGAAAGAGGACCACTGACAAATATACTCAAGAGTTTTTTACTTATTTATTTTGACAAGCATATTCTCAAACACAAGGTATAAATCAGTTTTTTTTTCCTGAGTGTAACAGATATTGGAAATTGTATAAGAGAGATTCTGTATTTTATTCTCCCCGTGTCACACTTACCAGCATTATCCAAATGAAGTAACATGGGAGATGAATCAGGATGAATGGGGATTGGGAAAGGTTCGAACTTGGGACGCTCGTAGCGCAACAACACTGTTTGTCGTCATGCTGCCCTTATCTATCTATCCCTCTCTTTCTCTTTCTCTGTCTCCATCTGGAATGGCATTGACTGACTGGAGCTTGTTTTCTGTAAGAATGAATTGTTGGCATTTGGAAGAACAATGAAGCTTTACCTGCCTGATGTCATCCCTCTACACTTATCTCTGGTGTGCTGTTTCCTCTTTGTTCACCTTCGAAGAGATCAGCAAAACATTCTGTTTAATATAGTTTTACAGGTGTAATCTAAACTCACACAGTTGCAGAGTGGATTGTCCATTTTCCCCATACAGCAACTGTAATAAATCACAGGTGGAAGACCCGTCACAATACAGGCACCATGAACAGCACTGGTGTATCACACCAGGTTAATGTTCTTTGTTCAGGGTAATCTCTGTGCAATATCAGCTTCAGAGATGTGGCAGGCGTCCTACAACCTGTTGCCTGAGGGAAGGATTTGTGTCTTTTCACACCCATAATTCCATGCTAGGTGCATATTACTGTCCTGACTGACTATAGCATTTTGATGCTAAAAACCCAGCACAGAAGCTGCATCTAAAGTAGGGTTGAGAACTGAGAGTCTCATGATCACTAATGCTCACTAGTGTCTTTTAGTTATTTGGTACTAGCATGGAATTGTGATCAGGAATGCTTATGAGAAATGTTTACAAGCAATATGAATGCAGAGTGCAGATCCACCCCCATCACTAAAAGAAAAATAAACCTCTGATACCAGCAGATAACTGATCTCAATTACAGTAGCCAAGAATTTCTCCTCATGCTCAGGGAATCTTTCATCAAACTCACCCTACCCAACACTAACGTACATGTTTGGTATACAGGCTGAGAGCCAGAGGGGTCTTGGTGAATAAAACTAAAATAACCTGTTAGGATAAAATCTTAAGCCTGCAAGACTGAGAAAGAGAAAGTTCAGGACAGAATGCTCTCATACAGACTCGAACACATTTACACTAAAATTACACTCCTGACACTGAGATGGAACTACTATTCATCTGACAAACTCTTTTTCCTTGGCTAACAAACCAAAGTGAGCTGTTTTTCAGTCAGAAAAGAATGTATAAAGACATTTGCCATCTGTTTCTGTTTTCAGTTGCGTTTTATTGACCTTATCTAAAACTTAAAAAGGGCTTTTCTTTGTGTAACCCATTTAGTAAAGTTGAATTAGATATAATGAATATTTTAATTATCTTTGAACTTTGAACTATATATATATATATACACACACAGGTAATGTTTAATATATTTTCATAATAAAGCCATTTTCAAGGAAAAAAGTGCTGAATGCAGTCATGGGTTTTTAATGTGTCACAGAAAAAGTTTTTAATAAAATGGCAGACTCTTGTATTGACTCTTTAATTCCATTGTCAATTCCACTGAATGTTTCATAAATAATTATTAATTAATGTATCCCTAATAATTTTTATTATTTATTTATTTATTTATTTATTATTTTATATAATTTGACAAAATTACAACTTTCACAACCGGAAATGACAAACAGTTAAAATATTATCCTCTTATGATATTAACCTTGACCATTTATATATACTATAAAGCTCCTCATAGAAAAATTGTATAAATCATCTGAACTCAATATGTTGAACTCAGTGTTTCAAAATTATGGCACAAGAGTAAGGCAGTGAAGTCTTGAAAAGTCTCAAAATTTAATTAAGATGAAATGCAAAAAAAATTCAAATACTGTTAATTCATGGCTTTCATACTGAATAACAAAAACAAGCACACTGAAATCATTTACTTATTTACTTATTTATTTAATAAACATCAATCCCTAGGTCATATAAGCGACCAAAGTTGATGAAACCCACCCACACATAGTATCCACTCCTTCCTTCGAATTGTCATGTTGAAAGTCTGCACACTACAAACTGTATAGATTTTCCTGACATCAAACAGATAAAGGTCAGATTGTGCCGGAGGCTCTTCTGACCCGCAGGCTCCAGCTCCCCTCCCCTCATGTGCTCTTAATCCAGTGGAACACTGAGGCTTCCAGCACAGATTAGTGGTGTTAGCCTGCAGGGCTTTCGACTGGGCTGCCGCCTGAAAACAGATCCCTCACTGTGCCCATGACCCCAGTGCTGAGATGTGGACAAGTGCCATATGGTTGAAGGTGGGTCTTATGGGGTCCAGTTCCTCGCAGACAGCTGGCCCGGCTGGCCCTTCTTGGCAGCAGATCCCCCATGTCAGAGAGCAAAAACATGTGCCTAGCAAGTTAGCTAAACACTGCAGATATAGATTAGTGATCCCTGGCAGGGGACGGTGCTCTTACACAGAGCTGGAGTTGAACAGAAGGAGAGGAAAAGCCTTTGAAATGGATCAAAATCCCTCTCTTTGTCATTTTAAGTACATGTAGCATGAGAGGATCAACAATTAAGCATGGCTCAAAAAACGAAAAACACACAGCAAAGTGAACAGCACAGATACTATTTGTTTCTGTTGGGTATTTAACGTGATGAAGGTCTGTTATTCAGGGAATATTCTGGGTTCAGTTTGCTATTTAAACAGTACTTTTGGACAATTAAAACTTGTTCCAGCAAAAAATTGGTTTACAGTCAGGCACTTTCACTGTCATCTTCATTTGTGTGTATGTGTGTGTTAATCAGAGTTATCCAGCAAATGCTGTTTACTGAGCTTAACTTTTATTTGACCAAGAATATTCTTTGAATTAGATCTAAATGACATCATTGGACAGTCTTCTCTATTGTCTTTTTGTGCTAATACATTATAGAGTTGGCTTCCAGTGTCTGTCAGTGTGGTGGCGGCATGCAGGATGTGCGAGCAGTCGCTGAGTGTCATGAGCATATCAGTCTAATTCCAGGGTTGCAGATGTTGCCTAGATTGGATGTGAGGGATTAAGATGTAACCTAAGAGCTCTTTGAGTGAGTCCGGCATGGCTGAATATGCTTCTAAAGACCTGGTGGCAAGCAATACCGGGCCATTTGCCAGGACAGTATTACCAGCAGGGCACTTTAACAGGGTTTTACAGCTGGAGGGAATTTATAATGAATTTCGGAGAAGAGCTTTCTTAAATGCTTTACATCAGTCAAGTTGATGTAAAAAAGTTCAAAGTTGTCTTTAAACTGAAGTTCATCGTGATTGTTGCTCAAATCAAAAATAAAAGTATTTTCTTTTGGGGGAAAAGTATGTTTCTGATTGATAAAATGCTTGTAGGGTAAATGAATAAATCCCAATCTCTTGATATGATTGCTTCCTGGATTGTATTGTATTATATTTCAGAGGAGAGGCGCTTCATACTACGGATTAGATCCCAGGGAGAGGTAATTTCCTAAAAGCACTCTGAATTATTTGGTTATACAGGTGATGTAACAGTCGTGGACATGAATCCGTTTTCTAGCTGTGAAGAAACAGCGAATCGGCGCAAAAGCTGGAAAAACCTGAAACAAATAGATTTGATCTCTTAAGGTTTAAACAAAGCTTCTTCTGAGACGAATTCATCTGAAGATGAAGCAAGGGGAAGGAAAGAAACATGCAATGAAAACAAAGAATTTAAAGAATAGAAAAGAATTGCAATTTAATTACAGTGAGGTGGAAGACAAATATCTCTATGTATGTGACTGGCATCTGTTGGCTGGCTTGATGCTCCCACGTATAGTGAAAGGAGATTATGTTCCAGCATAAATGGAGCTTTTACTTTTTTATATTTTAAATCCAGCAGGCCTAATCTAATCTTATCCCTCCCCAATCCAATTTTTAATGCTGGCTACACATAGGATTAGAGTGTTGGAGTTTGCTTTGTAGGCCATTTGACTGAAATGCTGCGTCTGTGCTGGTGACTGGGAGAGATAGACACTCAGGAATGAGACTGAAGATACAAAAGGTGAAGATGAGGCATCTTTTTACTATATATAGCCTCCATGTACGAGATACACTCCCTTACGAAAGGAAAATATACTTACCAGTATATTTCTTAAAATATATTGTAATATATTATTTTCCTTTTTTATTTTCTAATATTTTATATATTTAAATACATTTAATAATATATTGATTATACATATATTATATAATATATTGCAAAATATACAAATGATTGCCGCTTTCAATATATTGCAATATATTGGAAAAAATAAATATATATAAGAATATATGCCTAATACATTACATGATATTTTCCAATATACTGCAATATATTTTTGTTTCATAAGGGCTACCACTCAAAGATTTTATTTATTTATGAAAGAAATGAATATTATTAATTGATCAAAAGAGATTTACAATTATAGACACTTATAATGTTACAAATGATTATTTTTCATTTCAAATAAATGCTATGCTTTACTTTGTATTCATCAAAGAACTAAATATTGTGTTTTCCATGTTAATTATTGCATATTTTCGAACATTAATAATAATAATGATAAATGCTGATAAATAATGATAAATATCATTTATGATATTTTCCAATATACTGCAATATATTTTTGTTTCATAAGGGCTACCACTCAAAGATTTTATTTATTTATGAAAGAAATGAATATTATTAATTGATCAAAAGAGATTTACAATTATAGACACTTATAATGTTACAAATGATTATTTTTCATTTCAAATAAATGCTATGCTTTACTTTGTATTCATCAAAGAACTAAATATTGTGTTTTCCATGTTAATTATTGCATATTTTCGAACATTAATAATAATAATGATAAATGCTGAGCACCGAATCAGTATATTATAATGATTTCTGAGGATCTAGGATTCTAAGGATCATGTGACACTGAAAATTGGAGTAAAATTCAGCTTTGCCATCAGATTAATGAATTACATTTTAAAATATATTCAAACAGAAACTGGAAATTGCAATACTATTTTACTATATTATTGCTTTTACTGTAATTTTGAACAAATAAGGGCACCCTTGGTAAGCATAAGAGAAAATACACTGACCCCAAGTTGGTAATGTATATGAACAATTAGTGTAAGTTCATATAATTAAGATGGTATAAGAGTGTGTGATATTTTTTACTAGTTTGAATGAAGTGCAATGGTGTGACCTATACGAGTTAGATTCAACAAGGGCAAAAAGGGGGTGGGGTTTCACTTAAATGGCCACTACTCAGCTCTGCCGTTAGAGCTTCACGATAATGAACCAAATGGAAATGTGCTTCATTGCATTTCTTCGTACACCTAAACCTTCACAATCAGGTCGTCCTCTGGCTGTTTACACAAGCTGTTTGTGTAGTGATAAGCCCAGGTGATGGCAGGTTTGCATACTGAATAAATATTTGCCTGCAGACTGGCAGCTGTTTGTCAGGATGCCATTAAGCAGCCGTGTCGCAGAGCAACTTTCTGCTAGAAGCTCAGCATTCCCTCGTCTCACAGCATCAGCTCCATCATCAAATGTTCAAATACAGCACCGGTCCAGGTGGACTCGTACAAGAATGAGTTCACCAAAGATCATTGATTTAGGAACACACTGGCACCTGTTCCTTTAAACCTGAGGAATCAGTTGAAGAACTAACTGAATTGAGTTTAAGTAATGTAACAGATCCTGCATGTTAATTCAATTCACTCTAACAATCACTTAAACTGAAATCATAGTTAAAAATCTATGGTTAGCACGGTTGCCAACTGATTAAATATTTGCATCAAATTATTTACATGATGTACCAATTAGTTTATCATATTAATACAGCTAACTGCATATCAGCATTTGCCAAGAAAAGTCCAAGAAATGAAGATAATTCAGAGACACAAATAGCTCTGACAGTAGCTATTTGGAAAAATCCCCTTTCCACAAAAATATGGTGTTTTTCTGCACACCGTTTTACAATTTTTATAATATGTAGGAAGCTGTAGTAATCTGAAGCAAATGTAATGACTTTAAACAATCAACGACACCTTCACATCCCAGTGATTTAAGATTTATATTTTAAATAGAAGTTGACTATAGAACATAAAATCGTTTCCTATTCTGTAGTAATTCATCAACAGCATCTCTGAAAGTCCAGAACGTTCCAGCCGGGGCTGTTTTTGTTCTGTTAATGGAACATAATGCTATTGAAGCCCTGTATGCAATGGGCCATGAAGCAGCCTCCAGCCTTGGTGAGGGACGTATGCCTGCTACACTGGGTATATCACTAAGTAGAGATATCAGAGCCCAAGTGTAAACATCATTTGGACACTGCAGTTTTTCCACTCAAATGGGTTTGATGTTGATGAAGAGAGACCTCCTTTGAAAGCGCAACGATCTGCACTGGGGATGATCGATGCTGCCGGGAACGGACGGTAATTATTTGTGTTGCTGAGTGGGGGTGGCTATGCCTAAAGAGATGGAGCAAAGTTCTCTGGTTTTTATCGTCTCCATCTCAACACCGGCTTTCTGATGCAGAAGATAGCCATATTGTAAAAGCAAGCTGAGGGAAATGGCGAATGTGGCTTGTGTGGGGTTGTTTTTTACAAGGCATTTAGTTACATGATGCAGGTTTTGTTGTGATGCTGTAGAGATTCTGACTACACATCCAGTGCAGTTGAATGCTTGAGTTGTAGCATCCAAATGCATGCATTCAAATTGAGCTAGATATATTCATTCAATAAAATGAATTAGTAAAAATGACAAAAACAAAGAACAAACTCATAAAATCTACACAAGAGACACAGAGGCAGTCTGAAAACAAACCAAGTCAGTCTGATGAACATGCCAACATCATTACTAATTTAGCTTGAATGGAGCCATCTCCACATGAATGGAGCGAGAGAATGCCCCATTGCTCAATAACATGATGGGAAATTGAAAGGAAACTTTTGCGCTCCTGTTCAGAGGCTTTGCATTTCCGTACAGAGGTGCACATGGTTGGCAGGTACTGTCATCAGCTGGTGACAGAGTGTGTTTTTCTGCTTGAGGAGACATCTCGCTCGTGGATCTGCAAGGGACAAAATATAGATTCTGTCTTGAGAGAGAGAGAAAGCTGGCGCTTTCTCTGCTGGGTCATTTCAAGCATGCAAGGGTCACTTTATCATAAAATTCAAAAATCCAGTCAATTTTATTTAATCAGCTGAAATGGCAAAGTGTTTTCCAGATCATTAATCAAGTGCTCTCTCACAGAGGGGGCTTGTCTGCCATGCAGACTCGCTCCACTTTCCGAATCATTAAGGGAAAAAAGAGAAAAATATCAAAATTCATTGCAGCGCAGTCACTGCACAACAGAACCACAGATATTGCTAATGAGTGAGGCCACACTGCATAACTGAAGGACAATATAAGAAGCAAGGACATGCTTTATATGGAACCTATGTTGTAGTTATTTGTGCTGCTTTTGAAGGCTTATTTGTGGTTCATCTTGGAAACCTTGAAAGTATGGGTCTTGTGCTTTATGGCTGTCATAAAAAAGGTGTGCATGCTTAAAAAAAACCCCACACTTTTTTATTTGGCCCAAACAACACACACACACACACACACACACACAACACACACACACACACACACACGCGCAAGCACATTCTTTACATTTTGTTACAATTTTAAATAACTGCTTTTCTGTGTACTTTAAAATGTAATTAAATATAAAAAAACTAATAAAAATAAATAAAACTAAATAAAAAAATATCACATGGCATAGAAATCATTCTGAAATGCTGATTTGGTGCCATTATTATTATTATTATTATTATTATTATTATTACAGTTGAAAACGATTGTGCTGTGTAATATATCTATGTGAAAACATTTTTCTTTTAGGAATCTTTGATAAACAGCATTCAAAAGTACAGCATTTATTTGAAATGAAAGAAATACGATTATTTTGTTTTGTAACAATGTAAACATCTGCTGTCAGTATAATCAATTATTCTTGTTGAATATAACTAATTCCATATATAAGTTTGAATATATCATTCTAGTCAGAAAAATAAACAAACAAAAAAAAAAAGACAGAAAAAATGTTGAATGACAGATTGTACCGACCTTTTTTTAACCTCCTTTTTATTTTTAAATCCTGTCTTTCAAAACAACTAAGCCCTACTGGAACATCTAAAAGCACCAACTTCAAAATCACCCAGCCACATCACTATGGGGACCCTTAAGTGAATATAATTGCACCCGATGCACGGCAACAGCTTGGATCAGTAATAATAGTGTTTTTGCACAAGTGCTGTGCCAAGGCTGGGGCCATTCCCATCCTAGCAGCCTCTCCGTCTCTGCTCCAATTTGATCAAAGCTATTAAAGGCAAGATAACAGAAAATCAGCAAGACCCGAAAGAAGAGAGGAGAGTGAAGTTGAGGATTGTCCTCTGCGCCATGGTTCTGGCTGTGAGATGGTTGTGGCTGTATACACTCCAGCATTTCTTTGCTGCCTTCTCTGCTTTTGATGTTGCTATTTGGGAACAGGTGCACATGAGTTATTCAGAAAGGACTGAAGATTCTTTGATGCCACACACTGTTTATTTTATTATATTTCCAAGGGATAAACACACACTCTACAGAGTTTGATGAAGACATGCTACAGATTCTAAAATGGAACAATAATCAGAGTAATATTTAAACAAAATATCCACAAAGTAATTTTAATACATTTCGTCCTGGCTGAAATTAGCATACTAAAGAGTGCTGATATACAATCCAACACCAGTAGGGGGCGACATGTAATTGTTTTTATGAGTGAGTCATTTGAATCATTCACAGCCAATTTAAAAAACGCTGATTCAGTCTGACAGGAACCAAGTGACTGTTTGTATGAGTCATTGAATCATTCATCCAAACGATTCAGATTTAACTACTTGCATGCAAAATCAGCTAAAGCAACTTACTATTCACTTATTTCCAACTTATTGCTTATTGGACATTTAATGATTAAAGACAAACGATATCACTCACAGTCCCACATTTTGAATAACTTTATGAAGCACTTGCATTCTTGCTCTTTTGGTGTTTAATTGTATTTTTCTGCCATCCCATTTCATACCGCACAGGCATATATTTAATATATTCTCAAGTGGAATATACTCTGTTTGACCCTCTTAATGGCTGTATTGCTATTTTTAAACTGGTCAAAGGTTGTTGCTGTGCAGGTGCATAATAGCTCACCTTCAAACTTCAAAAATGTAGAAAAGGGGGGTAAAACTTCATAATAATACATCATAACATCATAATACGGCACGCATTCATCAGACTCGTCTGAAAGCCTAAGTGGCCCACTCTGAGAAGCCTCGCCAGCACTTTTCCCAAATGGCCCCAGGGAATTCTAAATACTACCCACTCATATTCCATAAAAAAGCAAAAGTAACATTATCCATCTAAAGCAGGAAGATAGAGATGTTTAGATCCCATTTTGTTAATAGCATATGGATGGTATGGTTATGCTATTATCTCTTTGTTGTGCTGAGCCGGGGACCACTGCCGCCATGGAAACCTCAAAAAGCATTAGCATACCTGGCTAATATTTCTGTTATTGAGGAAGGTTAAGAGCCCAAGTGCTTAATGCATCGCAGTTATCTGAGAGCTACTGTTGTGGGTTCTTCTCACAGTGGTTTTGGAACATAGTGCACAGGCTGCCGGACTGCCACAGTGTATTGTGAAACATAGTTAAATAAGAGTCATTATCCCACACGAGAATTAGCACAAATTTACATTCTAGATGAGAGTACAGACCTCAGCCAAACAAAGAGGTCTAAAGCAACTCTACGTATTGGTCAAGTAGGTGTAGGAGGAGGAAGTTCAGGTCTTGTATACTACATGGGACTGAAGTCTAGAGATCTTGAAATCAGAAAACACCTCACCATTTCATCTCCAGCCCCTGAGCAAGGTCAGACTCACAGAGTGTGTAATAAATAGGAGCTAGTCCAAGAGCCATTATCTTGCCTCCATTGCGCAAGGAGTGCGGTGACCTGGCATTCTAACAAATGGAGGGGAAAACTCGGCCTGGAGATGTAAATCCCTCCTCCGGTTCCCCCATGAATAGTATTGCTCAGAGGCGCTGACCCGAATGGGAGTGTACCACCCAGATCAGAAATGACAGCGGAGGGGAAGACGGGGCTCCCGTTAGCAGAGGAAAGGGTGTGTAAAAAGAAATGATGATTAGGAAGAATAAATGAGATGTCACGCTGAGCAAAATATTACCATCAAACGGACTTCCTCGGTCGGGGTTTGAGTGACAGCCAGCATGAAAAATGTGGGATGCGGGGTGGCTGTTGGCTGGTGCTCTTTATTTGTCTCTGTGTGGGTGAGGAGAGAGAGGGAGGGAGAGAGAGAGAGACAAGAGAAAGAGAAAGAGATACTTTTATCTTAGTAGAGTAACAGGGACATCAAAGAACTATAGTTTCCTGTGGGGACTATTGATCCTATCATATGTTTTGATCGACAGTAATAGTTGAATGTACACCTTTTGGTACAATACAAATACTGATAAGAGTCCAACTATTAAAAAAAAAAAAACATAAAAAATTTAAGTCGATGCTCAGTCATCCATTTGATCCTTTTACAGTAACACTCAATATTATATTTTTATTGACCTTTTAACACTGCTGTATAGTCATGGGTCTGGGGAATTCCTAAAGGTGCTGAAACTCAGTTTCCGTTAAAACAGTATACTTGGGATATCCCTAAGGCTTTCTTCAGTCAGGCAGCAAAAAATGTTTGTTTTTTCCTTAAAGCAGATGTATATTGTCCAGTAGTGTGTCTACCCAAGACTGACTAATTTTTGCTCATTCTTTCCGAGTACCGGTATATTGGTACTGTATGTCTGTGCAGTTATTATGGAAACCGATGTAGATGTACTATATACTGTATCTGAACACATTAAATATTAATACTTGTTAAATGACAGTGCTCAAAAGTAAATTTGATTTTTGTACAGTGTGAAAAGAATCTCTCTGCATTTCTTCCTAAATGTTTCCTGCATTCAGGCCTTTTGCTTCTGACCTTTTTTTCAACTTGCCTTTGCTTGACGACCACAGTGATGTTTTAATGTATGACTGTCAAAACTTATTTGGTAAATGCATGCACTTTTCTTTCTTGTTTAGTACTATTTAAATAATTGAGAAAATGCTTATGAAAGTTAAATTAACCAGTAATCCTAGTTTTTCATTTGGCTGAAACATCTGCAATATTTGAAATCTCCACATTATATCAAGTCATCATTTCTTGTTGAGCTTGCAGTGTCTGTGCAATAATTTGACTTTATAATCCCGAGAAAAAAAAAAGAAAAAGAAAAAAATCATTATGAATTTGACCAAATGGATGTTATAGAGATGCTTTTTCATTTTTGTAAAAACTCACACACTGTGGATTACACCCTCATAGCTTGATGGCCTTCTGGGGAGTCTTGGGTATATTTAAATTGATCCCCTTTTCATACATTAAAAGCCATTTAGTTATTAGATGCTTAGAAGAATGTGATTGCAACAGATAGGAGCAGTTTGGGAAGGAATTAAAAAGATGAAGGCTAAAATCTCAGGATTTTGTGCAGCTGTAGAGGAGCAATATGCAGATGGGTTTCATCCCAGGAATTAGCAGAGATGCTCAGTTGCCCTCTCTCTATGTTGTTATTAAATCTCCCCAAGAGCTGCAGGGAGAAGTGCATTAGGAGTGCATTAAACCACTTCATGACACATTTATGGCATTTTCCTCACTTTTGATTTGTGTTCCTCCACTTCCCACCATGTGACCGCAGCTGGAGCCGTGCCAATGACAGCACGGACTGGACATATGGACACTGAGCATTGTGGTTCAGTAAACTGAATTGAAAAAGCTGATCTTTCATAGCCCTCAAAAATGCAAGACCATTTCTTAAAAACAGGTGTTCAAATTCAAACTGATCCCATGCGTTTATCATAGATTTATTTGATTTGATTTAAAAAAATAATATTTTTTTTTACATAATAATTCAAAATAACAACCGGTTTTGAATCAGTGTTGTTGCTGTTAACTACAACTAAATCTATTAAAAACATTAGTGACAGTAAATATCATTAAAAATAAAAATACTTAGAAATATTGGCTTGGAAACAAAGTGAAAGAAGTTTACGTATTTCAATTACTAAAACTAAAACTGTAAATAAATAAAAAGCTAAATAAAAATGTATCAAAAACTATTAATAATCACAACCATAAGTTACAAAAAATTAAACTAAAGCTGAAAATATAAAGATAAAAGCTACTTCAAAATATTCATACTATTATAGTATAGAAATATTACTAAAATTATAGTGTTTCAGATGAATGGGTTTAAGTATAAGCTTTTCTTCAAGAAAATAGATCAATGTGTTATAGTAACCATCACATTAAAGAATTGCTCAGCTGGTGCTAAACTGCTTCCTGTCATTTAGGTTGATGGATGACTAAAAGCAAAAGATAGCCATGTTGTCTGGCCTTTCTTGATGCTATCATCCAAGAAGCCTCTGTAGAGCTGTTCTGAGAGAGTATCACGTTACACCAACAGTGCCTGACAATAGATTGTGGCCGGACTGACAAGACCTTAGGGAAGATTTGATGCCCTTTGTCACCATATGGCTTCAGCCGGACCTAAACCATTGCATATAAAAAAAATGGATTTCAATTCAGGCATGTGGATTTTCAGTTTTTAATTTTGTTTGATTATCATAATGTAGATTGAATTAGAGGTCTGCAAGCCCGTCAGGTCCCACGCTGAGTCCATTTTGGCTTTTTTTTTAGATCGGGCTCAGGTCGAACTTGGGTTTATTTAGCTTCTCTCCTTTTATTGTGCCCATATACGCACAGAGCACACATAGGCTACCGTATTAAATATTGTTGTATTGATTATATTCTACATAATTTACATCTCCTATGCATAAAGTTCATAAATTACGCTTGAGCTCACTCACTCACTGTCTGGTCAGCTCTTCAAACCTGCTGCAGCAGAGGTTTTTCCTGGTTCAGATATCAGGGCTGTTATTGGTCCGTTTACGAATTTCTTTATTGGTTACTTAAGTCCCGGCTAAGGTTTGAAAATCAATTCAAATTGTGGGCGTACTCAGTAACCAACTATAATTTAAAAGTAACAAAGCAGATTAGCATATTTTGCTTAATTTGTACTTAAGTACAGTAAAAGTACAGCTTCAAAAATATACTCAAAAAGTACAAGTACCTGAAAAGACTATGAGTAACATGTAACGTGAGTAGCTGTAATTCATTACCTCCACCACTCCATATTTTAAGATGTTTCCAAAGCAAGTGATCGCGCCGGCACCTCCATGTCCTACAAAGCTCGCTTTAGCTCTTCTCTGCTCAAACGATTGGATACACATCTAACAGCACACTTTTATATAGGTTAAACATTTAAACATTATGATTTGCTTGAACTACTTTATGTCAATATAGACTTTATTTAAGTTGTGTTGATTTGAGAAGGCTAAATTGATCAAACATAGATTACGATCAACTTACTGTCTGCCGCTGTCTGCTAGGTCATTATAAAAAAAAAAAAAAAAAACTTACCAACGAGACAAAAAAATAAATAAAATGCTCCAAACGTCTTTCTAAATTAGTTAAAAAAACTAAACTAAATATAATCATTCAATGCGAAACTTGGGTCAGACTCAGGCCAAGAATTCTGAAGATCTGTCGGACGAGGGCCAGATTAGGGTCTGAGCATCTCGGGCCAGGGACGGGCTAGGGGCCTACTGTATATTTGAGGCCCATGCAGGGATCTAATTTGACACTGATTGGTGTTCACTTTTATTTTTACATTAATACCAGATGAGCCCTTTGTACAAGAAATGGGTTTGACTGTTCACATGCAAAGGGAACGTCAACTTAGTGGCTGTATTTTTGTCATCCCTGCTCACAGCCAAACCTAGACGCACACCATTTCCCCAAATGTTATGTTTACTTTCAAGTCAGCTTAGTTGCCCTGGCCAAATATCAAGATTTTGCAGATGGCACTGGCTTTGTCATTAGACATTCATTTAGATATGTACACCTGGAAACACACTGGTCAGGATATTCATTATTCCGCTTCAGGCCAAGGTCAAGAGTAATATGAAAATAAATGCAAAAAAACACAAGGAGCTTGAAGTGGAGCATTTTTTGATCTCTCCCCATGCAGGGTCTCTTATCATGGTAGGAATACCCACAAGCCTTTGGTTCTTCCTTTCCCTATTATGCTGCAGTTGTTCAGAGGCTTCTTAAGGCTTTTGGAGGTAATGAATACCTCTTGAGCGAGTCTAGAATCTCCTCCATTTACTGTTGATTGTGTCTGCGGAGGTACATATGAAGTACCGTCAAATTACATGCTGTGTTATACATATTGAGCTGCATGCAGAATCTCCGTATGCCCCTTCAAATGCAGAGGGAGCTGATTTTAAAACAAGGTCTGCTCTTGCTCGAGTTTATTCAGCCCCAAATCCTTTGACTGGATTACTGTTATTAGAGTCGTGGCCACGCATGCTGTGATTGAGAGCTAATCTACAGAATCACAGCGGGAGGAAACACAAAGAACAAGAGGAGTGATGTCTAATCAAGCCGTTGTGCCTGCAGGTTACGACCACATACACTAGGATTTAAAATAGCTCTTCAGTTATGGCAAATATGTGTGTCGCTTGATCACTGCTATTTGAGCATATGGATGTCTTTGTACTTAGAGTGCCATTCTAGTTTCACCATTATGTTGTGCGTCTGTGTTGCGTTTTTTTTTTTTTTTTTGAGAAACAGTCAGTCAACAGCATCGCTGTGTGCAAATTAATATCCCACAATCCACCAATGAGTGAGTGACGCTACACTGTCACTAAACAAACACTGATTCTTCACTTCATCAATACAAGTTTGATATTCAGATACTGTATTAAATAGAAATACATTCTCACAAAACGATATTTTTTCTAATGCAAAGAAGGTAAGTGTGCAAGCCTTTTCCTTATCCGATTGATGGTTAATATACATAAGGAGGGGTACTTCGGTCCAATGAGATTAGAGTGTAGGCGGGGCTATCCGGCACAATGACACAGAAGCATAAACCAAGAAATGGAGAAAAATTTGTGAAAAGTGATATTTATTTCTGTGGTGCAGTCCTACCTACACTCATGTTGTTAGGACAAAATCTCAAATCATACATTACTATTTGTTGCTTTGTCAAGTCACGTCTGTATATAATGTTGAACCAGCCAAATGTGATTTTTTAAAGGCTTTTGAGAAAATTATAGGAAAAAATAAGAGTAGATAGCTTAATATGACACTTCAGAGAATAATGGATAAATAAAATTGTTATAGAAACCAGGAATTAAAAAAATTATAATGAAACATTTTGCTCACAGTTAAGTGAACCTTCTTTTTCAAAAAGAAGATAAGACTTTTGAAAACATTTTCAAAAATATAACCATTTTGTACTGATGAAGGCTATTATTTTCCAGTCAAGTCTAAACTCCAGACCTTCCTTTCTCATTGCTATTTGATATCTTACCAAAATTTGAAACTGTCATGAGACTGCAGTGGGTGCTACATTGTGTATCCTTTCCAAAAGCTTTTTGTCCAGCCCACTGATCTTCAAATCGTATATATCCTGCAAAGTGCACAAGGGCATGCGGGGGTCAAACATTGGTCTTTTGCGAATGTCATTCTAGTTTGAGCACTGACCCAAATCTCACCACCAACATCTCACTCAGCAGCTCTAGAGAAGACTGTTTCAGGATATAACTCTTTAACAAAATATATAGTTTAAATTTGGAATAACATCCAGGCAGTTTGTTTCTTAGAGAGTAAGTAATGCTTTCCCAATAGTCTGAGCTTTATCATTTGAATTATTTTTAAATGATCTTTTAATTATTTACAGACACCACTCTTAATTTTTCAAAAACATTAAATGTGAAATAACCTGACCTTGTAGACAGAGATTAATGGAGCCATTGTCATATTTTGTGTTACATATGGTTTAAGATGATTGTGTGAAAGGGTTTGCACTGGCACTTGAGGGTTTCATCATTTATCTGGACAAAGCTTTTTATACTCTAATCTGCTTTAAACTGCTATTGTCTGGAGCGTACAGTATTAGATTTATCACTGGATGTGCAGATGTTCCATTGTATTTATAGACGTGGCTCTTTGATTCTTTACAAGCAAACATGCAGCTGTTAAAACTGATGGTAACATGGAAAAGTCCAAATGCTCTCTACCATAGTACTGTCAAGCATAAAGTGTTACAATTATCCCTGCTTTCTCCTATATGCATACCAAGACCCAAAGGCCAAAAATTTTAAATATCAATCTGAACTTCTACCACATAACTGTACTAAAGTGTTAACTTAGAAGTGACAAACAGAAATGGTCTGATATGACTGCTATACAACCTTTCAGCTTTTAGAGAAAAAGCCAGTTTAAAAAAAAAAAAAAAATAGGTCCATCAAGATTCTAAGGTCAGGAAGTCTAAAGTTGGCGAGCTATTCTCTTCCATTATTTTACCTCATTAATAATCTGTTATGAGAGGAGCATGAAGCAAGGTCCATCTGTGTGAGTCCTGGTGTCCAGACGTCTGCAGATACAGCAGATGGCAGTATTACTCTTGTGCTCTACAAATTTTATATATAGATTTAATTCTGATTCTTTTCCACACAAAAATGATTACATCACCAAAACAAGAAGCTGTTCTCACTGGCAGAATTGCTGTTAGCAATGAAAGACCAAAAATCAAGGGAGGAAGTTCGCAGGTGAGACTGTATGTAAACAAAATTACTCCATTATCTTTTCATGATGATCTCTTTCTTTGGAAGGAATATGGAAAAAGGGAAGAAAACAGTGCATGTAAATGTATGGGGATGCAGAGGTAGAATGTGGTCTGGATGAATAACCAAATGATGAAAAGTGTATCAAGTGCTTGTCAGTATCAACCAATGAGAAAGAAAAAAGCTTTCAAATGGCATTCTATATATTTTCTTCCACTTCATAAGAAAGTGAAGTACGGACGCGTTTGGATTTTACAATGATCCTTAGCATCTACATGATGTTAAATGACAGCATACAGATCAGAACACGTGATTTGCAGTACAGGGCAAATTATTTGAAAACAACAACAACCTAAAATACAACTGAGGAAAAGGAAATTCCACTTGCTCAAAATGCATCCTGATAGCTCTTTTCTGAAAGTACACTACGTGGGACCATTTCACTAAGTGGCTTTGTGAATCTTATCTGGCACTTTCCGCTCTGTAAAAGAGCATAGAAAGCATTGTGCCAGTCAGTCACATCAAACCTGTGTCAGAAATACGCATTTACAGTTCATTATCATCTGTAGAAGATACAGTAATCAGTGCTGCCATGGAGCTTGGCTAGATATTTCACTGTGTTGTGTGTAAACTGTTGAGAGTTACTTGTTAAAGTGAATATTTGCACAAAAAAAAAAAAAAAAAACCAAGGGTAATTCTTCAAAACTTAAAAACAGGTCAAAATTCATATTTTAATAGAAAAAAATAAATGTTACATACCAAAATGCATGTGTGGTATTTCTTAAACCAAATATATATTATATTTCACTGGCTGGATTGCTTGCCACACTGCTGCAATACTGTTAGCATAAAGCCTTTTTTCTCACAGGGTTCAATAAAGAAAGACCCTCCTACAATGCTGTGCATTTTAAGATGCACCCCGTCTCAAGTGTTTGCGTCTGTTTTATTGAAATAGTCCAAACACATGAGGCCAAGCTAGAAACAGATAAACCATTGGAATATATCTTTGTGAATTTTTTCTGTTTTGTTTTTATGTGTGTTTATTCAGACACAGCTGGGCATAATCCACATGTCTGCATAGCTAAGGACAGATGTCATGCTCTTAATCTAATTATGTCTAAATTGTTCCAAAAAATGAAAGAAAAGTGCAGTAATTTGCTCATACTTCTGTATACATGAATCTGCTCTCTTCAAAGACAACAAAATACCATCAAATGAAGATTGGTGCCTTGTAATAAAGCTATTTTTCTACAATGAAGTAATTTTCAGACGGAGGCCTTGAGACCAAAATCAGGACAATTTTCTTTGAGGTAGAAAACACAAGAAAATATATTGTTTCATGCTCATTTCTTGTTGACTATTCAGGGCTGTGGGGAAAATAGTGGAGGCAATAATTTTGTCCATGTGGGGTCATCTGCAGCACACTCAAAAGTAATTATGGGGATGGAGCAGAGGGTGGATGCCTGAGAGCTGTCCAGACTTTGATCGTACGTGATCTCAAGAACCACGACTTGAAGCCATTTTTCTGAAACACAAGAGACAGATGCAGGAACAAGCTTTTTTATGTGCACTGTACAGCACCATTTGCGCTCACAAATCTCTACTACACTGAGGCATCACCTACAGTATCAATAAGATGTTGATTTCAAACACTGTCTTTGTCATTCAGGATTAAATTTAAGACTATTGGGATCTTTATCAAATACACAGCAACAAGCTGATCAGCACAATGATAAAATATTTAAGGAATAGTTACAATACATTACACCGATCCATTCCATTCTTTAAAAATTCTGACACAGTATACCCTTTGAACTGACTTTGTATCAGTCCAAACAACACTGACTTTTAAGTCATACTTTTAAACTGGAATGCAATTAACATTAACAATCAATGATGTTAACAAGAAAATATGTATGCAGTCCTGTCAAGAATTGCTAATACCCAAACACAGTCCTCAAATATCTTTCAAAGCATTGCACAGCATTACGCTATACCCTTTCAGCAGCCCTGAGCTTAGAACAATGTTTGCAAAGAACATCAGACAGTCAAGGGGTGGTACAGACTGGCCTGGAAGACAAGGGGGCAGACAATGTCTAAACAAGATTTAAGAGTGGAGCAGGAAGCAGTAGCACTGTTAGCATCAAAAGATGCTAACTGTTTAGCGGGAGGAAATGAAAATAAAACCATAGCATATAGCCAGGAGGGTGAGAGTGAACACAGGTTATGTCAAAAGATGACATGTGGTGGGGTATGTGTGTGTCAGGGACCATGTTGAGTCTAAGAGTGAGGAGGAAGTGATCTGAGGTGTGCAGTGGAGTTACCAGTACATGATCAGTGGAGCAATGTCGTGTGTAAATAAGGTCCAGTTGGTTGCCTGATTTCTGAGTAGCCGTAGTTAACACTCTCGAGATCAAAAGAGGCAAGCAGAGTGTTGAAGTCTGCAGCCCGAGGTTTGATGTTGAAGTCTCTAAGAATAACTACGGCAGTACCATCCTCAGGAAAGTTTAAGAGCAGCACATCTAATTCATCCAAGAAGTTACCTTGTGGTGCTGGGGGTCAATAAACAATTACAAAATTGATTTTAAAAGGGTGGGTAATAGTGACTGAATGTGATTCAAAGGAGCTGTTAATACTCAGAGAAGGTAAAGTAATACATTTCAAATCATTAGAGCTAAGCAGACCAGTACCTCCACTTCTTCCAGTCAGGCTGGGAGTGTGGGAAAATGAGAAATGATTGGAGAATGCTGCAGGTGTATGCAGTGTCCTTTGGTTTGATCCAGGTCTCTGTCAGGGTCATGTCTTGAATGACTAACAACAGATGCAATGAAATCTGCTTTGTTTACTGCAGACTGACAATTCCAACGACCAATAGAAAAAGAAAGTAGTGTATTAGCAGACATAGACAAAGTGTGCAGGTTGTTAGGATTATGCTGTCTATGGTGTATGATGTGTGGTTTGTGAGTGGTAGTAATAGTAGGGATATGGGAACACATGGTTGGTAAAGTTGGTCATTAAAACTGAAACAGGAGTGAGGCAAGAGTAGAAAAGATGATGAATCCATAGCAATACTAATGTCCCTTGCCAGTGTCCCTCCCTGGTGGAATTGCATGGTACAGTCGATGGTCTTTACACTCTTCGTTCTTCACACGTTGGCTGCTGTGACTACTGCTGCAGTATACTAACCTTTAATACCTGGGAAAATGAATAGAGCTGAACACACTTTACTGTTTATCACAACAAAGGGCTAAGCAAGCGCACGACACACACACACACACACACACACACACACACACACACATGTATATATACACTGTATATTAAAATTAAGAATAATTAATAATCGATAATATCAGCCCTACCATGTTTTGAAGCTTTTATTTCTGAATTGATTATTTCTGAATATCATGTACAAAGGCTTTTGCAATAATAAAAAATGCATTACTATAGTTTGCCTTTTGTTAAAATAAACTATGAAAGCTACAATAACAAAAAATATTAACATTTCAATTGCAGACAGATACATAGATAGTTAGTTTATAATAGTAAAACATTTACAATAATTAATAGTATTTTAATTTATTAAATATTTGTGTGTAAAAAATCAACACAAAGTTATTTTCCCCATAAATCATTTACATTATTGCAAATTATGCATTAAATATTTGTGTGTAAAAAACATCAACTCAAAGTAATTTTCCCTATAAATCTTCCACATAATATAAATGACAGCAGTGAAACACAAAATCATTGATGGGTAAAATGAGATTAAACCTACACAGCTCTGAAAAGCTTTAAATCCTATACCCCTCTGTACCTTCACCCTGTTTATTAGGGCATCACAGATCCATCATTAGCTCAGGGTGTAATTCACTCCAAACTGGTGGGCTCTATATTGCATCTTGTCTACAAAATGGGTGTGTTTTCAATTAGACTCCTCAGTGGCTACTAATTAGGCTAACAATAATCAATACTAGTATCAATAAAATGATGAGGTCTCTTATTCAGGTTCAGGATTTATTTGAGGGGTGAATTTAAAGACCTGCTGGTATATTTGACCTGGGTATCAGGGGTCACCGGATGGGTCAGGGGTGTAGAAAAACATTAAACCTCAATGATTTGTCATCTTACTTTGCTTTGATTAAAAGACTCTTGTAGAGCCGTGTCTGAAAAAAAAAAACCACTCTCCTAAATATAGGTGAACATGTAAAGTCTAAGCCATGCCTGCCCACATATGGTTAAAAGAGCATACTGCTAATACATATTCAGCTGTGTATTTCAATCTCATCCCCATCTCTCTATCACTTGTCGCTTAAAAAAATGTGATATAGCAGTCTGGCTCTAAGACCTTTCCCATTACCAATCCGCAATATCTTTGGGTTGCCGATGCCCCACTATTCCCACAGGCTGATAGGATCCAGACACAGTTTTGCGTGGCCCTGTCAGCTGAGTTTTAGCTTCCTCCATCTCAGACAGTCTGCATTGTGGATCACAGCCCCAGCCGCTGGTAGATGTGGCAGCCGCAGCGAGACAGATAGTGCCTTCTTTCTTAGCTGGAGTCAGTAAACCTGCCCCTTCCTCTCTGGGGAGGCTGCTTGCATGGCTCTAATGTGCCGGCTAAGGACTCACATTCATGACGCTGTAACCAGATCACTGCACAGCCAGCGCTAAAAAGCTAACAGTCTCGACTGTGAAGGCGTCTGTGGTCAGACCCCTCCTCTCTTATCTCAGTTTCCTCCGCAGACTGAGTGGAGGAAATCTGCCTTTATTTGAGTGAGACAAATAAATGGTGCACCGATCGACCAGATATATATATATTTTTTTCCATATGTGTTAAAGACTGATTATTTATATATACTGTGTGTGTTTGTGTGTGTGTGTGTGTATGTGTGTGTGTATAAATTAATAAATATATATATATATTTAGGGCTGGTAAGCGATTACAATTTTTAATCTAATTAATCGCACATGAAATTTGGAGAAATTACTCTGAAAAGATATTTTAAAGTCATTGTTCGTGTAAAGCATCAAACAGAGATTACAAAAAGTAGGTTCAGCAAGAAATATTTTGTTTGATAAAATTCATTACATATAGCCTACTCTTTTGGACCATGTGGGAAAATGAAGAATAAGTTTTAGGTTGGGTGAACTATAACTTATTTTCTTAATTTTATTATTATTACTATGTCAATATATATATTTTTTCTTTTTTATGAAATGATACTCTTAATGATCAACTAAAACTGCCAGTAGGCGGTGGTAAATGTCTTAATGATTAAGTCATCGAGTCATTTTATTCATTCGTTTGAATCGTTCAAATGACTGATTCATTCAGGAGTGAAGTAAATGGTTCTTTATGAATGGTTCATTGAATCATTAGGCTTGTTCGATTTGAAGCGGATCATCACCATCAGACCGATCGGTGTGTGACATCAAAGAACCGCCAAGAGCTTTGAGAGCAGACGACTCTTGTGCTTTTGAATCACTCTCGCGGTACTTTGATGTCATACACCGATCGGTCTGTGCAGCCCCACTTCAAATCCAACGCGACTATGGCCAATGGTTCAACCCGTCAAATGGTTCACCCAATTCGTTCAAAACGTGGATTAAGAAATGAAATGCTGCTGTGGGTTGCTCAGAGATGAACAGTTCTGATTCGTCTTTATATTTTGGCTGGCAACGCTGAGCAAAACAGACAACAGTGGAGTCTAAAATAACACAGTATTAACTTCTTAATTTAACTGTTGTATAACATTTGCACATTTGATATTTTCTAGGCTCCATCAAGCAGTAAGTTGTTGCTCTGCCTCATATTAGTCATCAATCGACTGTATGAAATGGCAGATGATCCATATAGGTTCTGCGTGCGGGGGAAAGTGCATTAAAAGGTGCCATATGCAAAAATTGAGGTAAAATATCCATACATGACCTACACGCATCAAAAGAATGAGAAGAAATAAGGGGCGATGATGTCATAAAAAAAATGTCAAGTTATAGTGCTTGCAGAGATATCAACTTAATTAGCATTAGCATTACTAGCCCCGGCCCAACAGGTGTCGTAATACCAGTTTCGGCCATGGGAGGCGGTATGTGGGCCAACATACCACATAACACTTCAGACACCTTGGTCCACGTATCACTTTTAATTTATTTTTATGTCCCTGTAAGCAAACAGGGACATAAAAGATAAATTAAAAGTGATACGTGGACCAAGGTGTCTGAGATTGTTCATTTTAAGTAAAGGATCCTAATATTTCGTCCACAAACAATATTTAATGAGGTTAACTTATAACTCCTTGTGGTTAGTCTGCAAGAGATCAACAAGCTTGTTTGCTTTGCGGCCGCTTTAAATACAAAATAAGCATTCGATCTCGTTTAGAGCGTCTGAGCGCTCACAATCTTTTCTGCAGCTTCGTGAGCCAGAGCGTGCAAGAGCGATTTTGACGCTCTAGACGCTGGCGGTGTGAACGCACAGTTAGGCTTCGGCTACGGCTGTAGTGTTGTTGTGAAGGTAGGGCGGAGCATAGAGACTATGCCGTTTCTCGTTTGTTACTCTAGAGTAGACCAATTCACTTTATTGAGGCATACTGCCCCCATCTGGTATGGAATGTGGAGTATGACTTGATTTTTTTTTGCCAAACATTACAGATGGCACCTTTTAAATGAGTTTAATAATTTTAACACGTTATTTTTCTCCATAATTAATATATATAATCTCTATATTGCACACTGATCATGAAGCAAGTTAAGGTCCTAGTGAGCTGCTGTAGATTGATTTGACTAGGGCAAAATCATATTTTTTTTTACAGCATTCATTCAAACATAATTTCTATAAGATAAACTATATATTATATTATATTATATTATATTATATTATATTATATTATATTATCATGCATTCAAATATACTCTCTTTCTCTATATATAGTTTATGTAATGTGTGTTTAAATGAATATATCACATTTACAGCATTTATTAAAAATGTAATGTAATCAGTAACATTAAAATTAAGAAATTAGTTTTTTTTTTGAAAACATGCATGTTAATTGCTCTCAACTTGTATATATTTGAGTAAGCTAACTCAGACATAAACCTACTCACAATTATCATGTAATATCAACTTAAATAATTTTTAATATTTAATGAATTAATGTTTTTTAATGAAATCTGAGAGCTTTCTGACTCTGCATCAGCGCAATGATCAAGGCCCAGAAAGGTAGTAAGGACACTGATAAAATACTTTCAGTGGTTCAACCTTAATTTTATGAAGCTAAGAATATGTATTGTGTGCTAAAGAAAACAAAAATAACGACTTCAATGTTTTTTGAACGTGATAGATTCCCTTGCTGTCTATATCTTAAATGTGTTCGGATGACATGAGAGTGAGGAATTAATGACAGAATTTTCTTTTTGGGTGTAAAGTCCCTTTAGCTTCAACTGCTAAATCAGTAATGCTTGCTACTGTAATTTGGTAACAACAATGCCTTTGAAATGCTGGAATGAGTAAGATAATATAGAATATTGAAATCTGTTCTCAAACCAAGTTCATTGTCACCTAAAGGTAAGACCCCGATCCCCCCCACAAGCCCCCCACCTAAATATAAATAAAATAAATAAATAATAATAAAATGTTACTCTGTTCTATAAAACTAGAATTCACTAAATTTAGATCTTCACTAAATTTAGACTAAATTCAGAATGTGTTTTGTTAACTCAAAAGGAAAAGAAAGTTCTAAATACTCATAAAAGATAATTTGATTGAAACTAATTTGGTTTAATCAAGTATGCCCTACATAAACCAATTATTTATACACTTTGGAGTAAACATTATTTTTCATGATTTTGCAAAGAAGTTTTCTTATTGTAACCCAAGACTGCATTTACTGTACTTGATCAAAAAATACAGTTAAAAAGGTTTTATACTGTAAAATATTACTACCATTTTAAAATAATTTCTCTACTTTCATATATTTTCAAATGTAATTTATTCCTGTGATTAATTTTCAGCACCATTCCACCAGCCGTTCGGTGTCACATGATCCTTCTGAACTCATTTTAATGTGCTGATTTGGTGCTTTAAAACATTTCTTATTATAATCTATGTTGCAAAACAGATATTCTGCTTAATATTTTTTCTGCAAAACTGTGATTTTCTTTCAGGATTCTTGCATAAATATTATATCAGAGAACAAAATCTTTTTGAAATAGAAATCTTCATAAACATAAACTGTCACTAAATATTACTTTTAAGATAAATTTAATGCATCCTTGCTGAATGAAACGTTTAATTTCTTTACAAAAATCATACTAACCGTTGGATTGAATGGTAGTTTTATATAAACAATGTATGTAGATGTAGCCTGTCTATCTGTGTTTGATTGAAATGAAAGTAACAGATTTTTCTAATATAGGGCCACATTTGTTAGGGTCACCTCAGGATTGGTGATTTAGAAAGATGAACTTAAAGATATACTGTAAAAGTCTGTTTACACGTAAGATACATGGGTCTTTGAAGAAGGTTTATGTGTCATTTCAAGGTTATTGGAATAAGGCAGCTACATGCACATGTCCATTAATAGCACGGCTCAGTAGGACAAACAAAGTCTGTATGACTTTCATCATATCAAAGTGTATATTTTCATGACGAGCAGAATCTACTCTCTCCGCGGACTGTGCCTGCCGCCCTCAAGGAAAAAGGAAGACACTCTTAGTGCAAATCTGAGCCCAGATTCACAACAATGTATTGATATTCACCTCCTCCATTCTCCTAGTGAGTATAGAGTATCAGTCGCCTCCAAGGTTGGCGCCAAGCTCTGTCTTCTGTGAACCACAAACCAGAATTAATTGCAAATCAATCGAACAAAGTACAACTGATCAGTAAACCAATTAGTAATTTTAGCTGGTCATCCTGGTTTGGTTTACCTCACACTCTTTACTGTGTTTTTCGCAGCTTATCCTACGGTTTTCCTTGAAAACATCCCTTTTGCCCTCAAAAGCACAATATGCATCATACAGTATGAAAATGTGGAGTTTAGTTTTCAATGCTTCTCCTTTGCTTTCACTTAAAAAATTCTTAACTTAATATATATCAACATAAGCTTTGCGTTTTTGATTTTGGTATATTTTAATGAATATGCAAAAATACAGCAAACACAAAGCAAAAGCACACACATCAGTGGCAAGTTACTGATAGTGGGTGCTTGGACAAAAATAATTGAAAGCAGAAAAACACACCATAGCTTCAAAAATGTAGAAATTTATGGACAGACTCTCACAAAGGTGAAGTTTCGAGCACACATTAAATAAAAATAAAATCCTATAAAGAGGTAAAAATCATTCTACAAAAATACATAAACAAACAAATGAGCATTTTATTTTGTTAATGTAGCACCGTATTAAGATGGAATTCTCATTAATTATTTGGGGCAGAAAATGCAAGCAGGCTGGGAGGAAAATGGCTGGCCCAGCTAATAGCTACTAGCCCATGATGCACCATCTTGAGGCATAAGATCTTTTAATGTATTCTCTGGCTGTGCCTGAAAGGAGGAAAGAGCGAGCTGAATGGATCCATTAATTTAATTGAAGCAGGCCCTGACAAGAGATAAAACATCTCCCACATCTCTCCAGGCCGCTGCTGGCTTTATAGTAAACAAGCAATGATCCATAAACAAAACCAGGAGAGCAGGAGACCCACTCTATAGAGACTTCAAGGCCACAAAAATATGACACGAGAAGAGGAGAATGGAAACTGAAGAGCCCCCCTTTCTCGTCTCTCCGGAGCCCTACCTGCGTATTCAACCTGGATAGGGCTCATTGTACTCGCTCTTTGGGATTTTTGGATGTTAATAATTCAGTTTCTGGTCCCAGTGCTGGTAGCTGTCAAAAAAGAAACCCGCGAGTGCAGAAAATAGCAGGTGCTCTTTCCACTGGGAGAACAATGCACACATTTCACCTTCAGGCATGCGGCCATTTAAATAGGGTTCAGATGTAGTACTAATACAATGTTATCGTTTATCTGAATGTTTAGGAAAGTATTGGAAACATCATATTAAAAGAAGAAACCATTCATTAACTGTTATAAAGAAATAGATGTAGAAAATGCCAGATTGGTATAGAGGCCTCAAAGAAAATTCTCTTTCTCTTGCTGTTTATTGATGGACGCATGTCTCTTAATACACGCTTTCATCAGAGACAAAACGAGAACACAAAACCAACTAGAGGCCATTGAGTCGGCAGGCACCTGTTCCTGGAGCACATTACAAACACTACAAAAGAAAGGAAGAGCCACTAGCGGCGGTCTGAAATATTTGCTGAATGTGAAGGTCATTGGTTTTAGTCTAACATGTTCTGTCTTGCTCTTAAGAGAGGGGGAGAGAGAAAAAATTGCAGCGCTAAAACCCATGTGGAAAAAATAGGACATAGAGCTTCGAGCACTTCAGGTCTGGTAGCATTAAAGTGTTCGCACATCTGCTTGAGATAGAGTTTCGGTGTAAGTGCTGGACTAAGGGGAAACAGTGTTTGTGCACTGCTAACCTTGTGACAGGAGAGAAAAGAGTGGAGAAATCTGAGCTACTCATCGTTCGCCATGGCCATGCAGCAGCTTCTCGTTTCTCTAATGAGAGTTTGTGTTTTGGGGGCGAAAAGATGGCTGATGAAAATGAATAATGTAAGAGGCTACAACTTTGTTGGTCGAATTGCATGAGGATATTCCATAGCACTGCACTAAGCTCAGTGGAAATGAATCAGACATAAACACACAGGTGTGCGCCACCATTTCATTACACTGCAAATGTGGTAAATGTGTGGTATGGGGATTGATTGATGCATAAAGAATGGCAACAGCAAACTAATACAATGACAAATGCATTTTTTTTTTAAATATATTTATTAAAATATATTGGCAGCACAATGTAATGTTAT
>NW_020523447.1:0-52260 GCF_003368295.1 Carassius auratus | reverse complement strand
CTCGTTGCAAGAAGTGTTTTTCCTTCGGAAAATTGTTTATTTAGAATCCTTAACAGTAGGTTGAAGTGTTTTGTGTATATTTTGGAAGCTCTTAGATGGTACTTGTACTCAGAGGTGTCCTGTAGACATCTTAAAGCTCTCCGAGCATGTGAATCTCCCAGCACAGTCAGAGTTTATTGTTCACACATCTGATAAAATGCAAAGGATTTCCCACTATTGAAGATGACCAAAAATACATTCAGTGAGTCAGCAGCACCTGACGACTTCACACACTGGCCAGTCGAAAGACAGCGAGCGAATAAAAGAATAAAGTTTATACAACACACTACAGTTTTGTTGCAAGACAAGAAACACCTGCAGTGAACTCCAGATGTTAAAGGAGTAATAATATTTACTCAAAGCTGAAGTGTGGTAATATCCATCGGCGCTGTGAAAGTGAAAAACAAAAATAATGACTGGTTTCAAACAGGTTTCTAAGACAAGCAGACATCCTTATTTATGCCCCTAACTTCTTACTGCCCCTTTATTTCTTTGACATACTGTACATATACCCACTATATTTCTTGAAATGGTGAAAAAAAAAATCTACCTAGAAATAAATATTGAAATAAAAAAATATATATAATCTGTTAGTGTTTTTCCATGTTGCTGTAATAGTACTTTGTGTGCCCTTCAGTCAAAGTGGTTTCTCTAATGGACGTCCCCTTCCTGTGGTTTTTGTGGTGTTGATGACAGTTTGACCTGTTCAATGTGCTCAGAACAGGACAAGGAGGGTGAAAGGGTTAGATGGGTTTATGAAAGAAGTGATGAAAAAAAGGTGAAATACTGATGAAGAAATACAGTGTGGGGAAAAAAGTTACCGATTATGACTTAAGGAGCTAGAAAAGTTCATACTATATCAAATGCACATTCAAAAAAAAAAAAAAAAAAAAAAAAACATTCAGTAGGTTTCACAGTTTTCTAAGTTTGAAACTGGTTATGGCTTAGAATGTTTTTTTTATTATTATTATTATTATTAAACTGCATTTAAAAAATAGGTGCACTGACTGTCATTCTTCAGGGGAAAAAGTCTTCATGTCCTTACCTGTCACTGGAGTTGCAGAAAAATGTGAAATTAGATGTTATATCAGATATCAGATGTTGATATAGTAAGAAGTCTAAGAGTACCGAATAAAGAATTGTCACTCAGACAAATTAATTTTTGGTGGACTTGTCCATTGTAAATATTGTTTGGTGTTTTTATTTGTATATTAAAAATGTAATTATTTTAAAATCATTATTTTAACTCTAGGGGCCATATCACACACCCGGCACTAGGGGTGGGCGATATGGAGCAAAAAATATATCTCAATATATTTTGCTATATATGATATATATCTTGGTATCTGGAAAAATACAGGAAAAATAAACCCCCAAAAACGACTGTAAAAACATATATGCCAAATAGTACATGTTTAGGGCCCTATGAAATGTTAAAATTTTTTTCTTCACCATAAGTTTTATTGTTATCTAATTCTGTGTTTAAGCAAGTGTAATTATTTAAATGCATAAAAAACTTAATTTGTTACATTTTTTTCTTAAAATAGCCTTCTGTGAAATGTTTTTTTCCCCTCTGAAATTCTGTGTATTCACATTTTTCTGGTTATCAAATGAAGGCATAAAATATTCATTTAGTTTATCTTTAAATTATGGAAAATTAAGCAAACTTTATTTTTTGGTAAACAAAGGGGATTTACTATGAATAAATAATACATGGAAGAAATGTTGTGTGATTATTCCTTAAATTATGTTCGTTTCATTTTAATAGTAGTAGTAGTAGGCTATGAACATTCTACTGAACAATAGTAATAGATTTCTGGCAAATACTTTTATTTTGATGGGTTTACCATTACAGTTCTGTGTATGTGATACTACAGTCCATGATGTGATATATGACGCTAGTTTTACTCAAATCAAACGGTCAGATGCTCATGAAGTGACTCACAGTGCAGTTCTGGAGATGTTGTTCATGTGTTCACATCCTCATTTAGTGAGACGTCAGAAGCTGAAATCATCGCGACCATCAGGCGCGCTTCCGGGTGTGTAATAAAACGAAGAAGCGCTTCTGCTCCATTCATTAACACAGACACACAGAACATGCAGGATTCATATTTAAATAGACTTTTCCGGATTAATATTTACAGATATCCATATCGCGATTTGATGTGAGTGCAATGACCTACTTTCGATTAATTAATTTAAAATTTGACAAATTCCGTGATATTCCACGTTAAACTGTAAATTCAGTTTTTATGACTGAATTCCACAATTCTGTCCACGTTTTCTGCATCGTGGAAATCATAGGGCCCTACAGTAGACATCTTCCTGCTGTTCGCCCGACACCTTAAAACCGATGTATCTCCATATAATGGAGCCAGTTGTCTTTTTTTTTATACTAGTTCTGCAGCCTCCGGTCTGGTTGCGGATGCCGCCATGTTTATGAGACAACACGCGAGGGGAGGGGGAACAAAATCAAGGAGGCAGGGGCGAGCACAGCACAGAGAAGACAAACAAGCAAAGTGGCAGAATCAGAATTAAATATAAACAATATATCCATATATACGACATGTCAAAAGTCATATCGTGTTTAAAAAATATCTTGATATATTTTAAATATCGAGATATCGCCCACCCCTACCCGGCGCAATGCGATGCAAGGCACAGCACAAGTGTGTTTGCTAGTTTCAGTCCGGCGCCATTCGCATTTTCCAGTCCAGCGCCACGTCGTTTAATTAGCAAATGCATTTGCACTCATTTGTGCGCCCATGGGTGTACTGGTCTAAAAAATAGGTGTGTTCAGGCGCATTGCTATTTTAAGGTGCTGAAAATAGACTGCACCATAGACCAACTCAAACCTGGTCTAAAGTCAATGGCGCAATATTTTTTTGTTATTTAAATAGCACGTTGGTAGAAAATGCACCTCTGGGCGGGTCCACAGTGCGCGTTGACTTTGCTTATTACACACAGGGATGCGCATCACACACACATGCCAAATATTAAAAACTAAAGGATTACAGTGTAAAAGAATATTATTGTGTAGGCTACATAAATATAAAAATGTAATGATGGATAGGTAGTCATTGCGTGTATTAGAATTAGGCAACCTATTTTCAATTCAGCCTATTACGACTTATAATGATGAATGAAATTGTCTAATTAATTGAACAATTGTGCCAATACACACACATATATATTAACTGACTCATCACTTGGAGCTTTGGTGGATGCTTTAACTTTGCGCACGAGCAGATCGGTTTCTTCGCTTGAGAAGCATTCAGCTTTTCTGCCAAAACATTCCACCATGTAAAAAGCGATCCGCTATGGCGCAAGAGCATCTCGCTCTTAAAGGGAATGGATGATGAAACTCGTTTATTGAACGTTACGCCCATTACTCATTAAAGGGGGGGTGAAATGCTCGTTTTCACTCAATATCCTGTTAATCTTGAGTACCTATAGAGTAGTACTGCATCCTTTATAACTCCAAAAAGTCTTTAGTTTTATTATATTCATAAGAGAAAGATAGTCTGTACCGATTTTTCCCGGAAAAACACGACCAGCTGGAGGCATGACATGTGGGCGGAGCTAAAGAATCACGAGCGCCAGTAGGCTTTTGCGTTGAGAGCTTTTGGAAGCTGTGACATTACTGTGAGGACAAAACCAACCAAAACACCATGGCTAACAGTCAGATTCGGCGTATATTTAAGATCCAGAATCAGATCCAGAGGCTGAAATTTAACAAGAGCAGCATCAGCAATGACCTCTCTATGTGGTATGTGCTGAAGCTGTATATATTTGCTTAGCAGTTTTGGAAAATGACTAAGTTCCACTTTCTCTGATCAGTGAATGTCTGTTTTGCTCTCAGTGCTCTGCTATACGGGAGCGCGCGCTCTTCCGGCAGAAGTGCCCTTAGGACCCATATAAGGAAATTCCGCTCCATCTAACATCACACAGAGCCATACTTGAAAAAAACTTTCTGAAACTTGTGACAAACCGGAAGGAGTATTTTTGGAACAGAAATACTCCTTCAAATGTACAACTTAATTTTTGAAACTTTGTCCATGTTTAGCATGGGAATCCAACTCTTTAACAGTGTAAAAAACTCAGTATGCATGAAATAGCATTTCACCCCCATTTAAGAGAACAGGGACAACTCATTCCAAAAATGCAACCCGGCGCACGGACCGTTTTTCCGTCATTAAAATGGCAAAAGTGGATTTGGACACGCCCTGAGTGCACCTGCACCATGAGCTTTACACTTTGCATTTAGATTGTTAAAATAGGGCACTAGGTGTCAACTATCACATGCTTTGAAATGTTTAGATGAAATTTAAAAATGTAACAGACAAGATATCAATAGACCTCCTTCTGCTGAAGGGGTTGAGGCTATCATACAGGCATGAGATATGGTGAGATATGAGCCTAAATAAAAAACGCAGTTGTAAAAACGCAGTCTACCTTCAATCCAAAATGGTTGTTATGATGGAAACATGGGATATGGGAATATCTCCACCTTGGATAGATCTAGAACCTTGACAGACAATGTAATCAAGTTTTTCTTTTCTGGTTTTCAAAAAAATCAGCTTGGATTACTTGTGGTTTTCAAGACATTGTTTTGCAATGTACTCAGGTAATCAAAAAAAAACATTTCTTGATGAGTTGCTGCTTTATTAAGATTTGCTGACTGTTATTTCTTTGGGCGGTGGATTGCCAGCAGTTTAACTGCATTGGAGAAGCCCATATGAATTTATAAGGACAAACAGGGAGGAGTTGCCTCAGGCAGTGTTTGAGCAGTTAAATGATGAAGGACAGCCCCAGCCAGATGAATGTGCTGTGAACACATACAGGAAGCTCAAGGAAGACCGGCTATTGCTAGCAACCTTATAAGTGAAAATAAGTGAATGTGTTCAAGGGATGGGCATTTCATGTCATTTTATAGTCCAGTGCTCTAACCAAGCAATTAGTCAGTCTACACTGAAGTAAAAATTGGGTGTGACATGACATAATTTCAAAACACAGCCAGTCAGAACAGATCTCTCCGTCTGCAAACTCTCTCACACTCACAGCACACAGCAACCAACAAAATAATTTTGTTCATCACTTTGCAATGTTGTCACAGTATCAGATTTTCACTACATGATTATAATGCCCAAAAGAGTTCACGGCACGCCAGCAATAAAATGCAAGATGTAAACACATTGTGTAAAATGTTTACAAAGAAAAACAATGGAAAAGCAGCACAGTAAAATGCAAAATGGTGGTGGTGATGGCGATGTGGATAAGACGCATGCCATTGGTCGGAGAGACCTGGGTTCAAATCCACTGTGAGACACCAATGTGTCCCTGAGCAAGACACTTAACCTCTAGTTGCTCCAGAGGCGTGCGACCTCTGACATATATATAGCAATTGTAAGTCGCTTTGGATAAAAGCGTCAGCTAAGTGAATAATTGTAAATGTAAAAACGCATTCTGCTCGAAGTGCCCTTTAAAGAGCCAGTAAGATGAAAATTCTAAGCTTCCTATCACTGTTTTTAAGTCCTGTACAATAGGTTTAAATCCATCCAAGGTTAAAAAACATTGTCATTTTGTCAAAATATCATTTTAAAATTACCTCAATTCTCAGAGATCCCAAACGGTTTGCGCGAAGCTGTTCAAAAGATTCAGTTTCCTGAAACCCCACCTTCGGTAGCATACTGTGTTCTGATTGGTCAACTGACATAGTCAGTTTTGATTGGTTGTTCCGCACACAACTTCATGGTAAACAATGCGTTAGCATCTTTTTGGGGTGAATTATGTCTTATTCCTCTCATCGCGAAGCAAACTGTAAAATAAAAAACTTGAACAGTCTCGCTGCTTTTTCTTCTGTGTGGGTGTACAGATACAGACGGTTGGTCTGGGAATGCCCCGGGAACGCCCCGTCACGTGATGTGCATTTAGCCCGTGGGGGAATACATTGCCTTGGCGACAATTGAAATAAACGGGACAATCACGCCGAAGAGTTGCTGTGTCGTTTTCTGTACCTCCAATAAACTAACAAATTATGAATTGAAGTTCTACATCCTTCCTAATAAACATACAGAGCCAGAAATAATTACAAATTGGCTACAAGCAATAAGTTGTGAGGATGATCAAGAGAAGTTGTGGAATCCCAAGACTAAGCATGTGTGTCTGTGCAGTCGGCATTTCATCACAGGCAGGCAATATTAACATTGTGTTCATTATTAACATTATCAAAACTGTGTAAGGTTGTTTCAGAAAGTGGAATGCATATACAGTTAGCCTTATCATTCTACCTGAAGCAAAACTATGTAACGTTAGCCTAGTGTCGAACATAAACCCACTTAAAAAAGCGTGTGGACACGTAAAAACTTAGTTTTGTGTCAGAACTTTTACACTTTCATTCATAAATTCACCCCGTCTGTGTTTGCAAAACGATTGAATCGCGGAATCCAGTCAAAAATAGAGCTTGCTGTATAAAGCAGAACATCATGGGATTTGGCTATTTTTGAATGAATACATCTATATTAGGGCTGTAAAATGAATCAAATATCGATATGGACTAGTGTATATGAATATTAAAGTTAAAAGAGACTACAACTGTTGTACGTGTCTCTGGGAATGAGTGCTCAATATGTGCATTTTGCCATTCAGATACACACGATGCTCTCAGTGTTTTCCCCCACGCTGACTCCGCCCTTGCCACGCCCCCAGCTATGACTAGATGCCGACTGTATCAATTCAAGCTGCGCGCTTCAGTTTGAATCTGAATAGCGCGTTCAGCGCGGGGGCGTGGTCACATTAGATATAATGAAGGGAGACGTGAAAAACGGACATCGCGTTGTTTTCATATGGATTACTTTATCACAGAATATCTGTTAGTAGCACTTGTTACACTTCATTTTAATGACGTGTTTGTAAATGAAGATCAGCGCAGACAAAGGCTGCAGACAGCACACATACTGATAAGATGCTCGGGAGAAAACAAACACATAACTTCATAATCATACTTCGCGTTGTGATTCGGAGATGCTTGTTGGTCTAAATAAAGTTGGTAATGAACCCCTTTTATGGCCAAACGCTTTGAAAATCCCGCCTTGTACTCACTGAGATTAGAAAAGCAGTCATCAGTAAAATGTTGTGAACACAACAAAAGGGATTTGTTGTACTGCTCTGGTATTGTGGTAAAAATAAATTTTAGCCATTGGTTCTTCTGATCTTCATTCTTTGGCAGTGAAAATAAAACAAACTTGCCTTTACAACTAAAAACACACTGTCTCCTCGACATCATGCTACCACACCAACCAGAGCGTCTGCGTGGGGGGGTGGGGCAGGTCAGAGTTCCGTTTCTCCCAAGACGGTAGCGGAGATTATTATGCAAAGTGTTCCTAGTGACGTACATAGAGATGGACAAAAGATTTGAAATCTACTACTATCCAAAATAAAGAAAATATGAGTTATAATCTAACTACAAGCAAATGGCACATATAAATACAATACGTATGCTGTTCAGGTCTCACCTCAGCATGCATGCTATCAACACCCGTTTTTTTTTTTTACCAAAACGTCACACCCCTAAAAAATACCTGAATGCCTACAACAATCAAATGCTAAAAGGAAATTAATTTGCAACTTCAATAGCATTTTAATAGTCGATTAGTTGCAGAACGAGTATTGGTCTTGTCGATTATTGTATTCATGCGCATCTCTAACGCATAGTTACGTTTATCTAATTTATATTGTGTGTGTCACAAACAGGGGAGGCCATGGCAGGGTAAACACCACTTCCTGTTTTGTCCCAGCTGCTAAGGAAGTGTGTGTGTTGGATCTGGGTGTATATATACTGGAGGGCATATTTACCACAAGAGCCACCATTAAACCAGTCCAGGACAACACCACAACCACACACACACACACATACAAACAACCTTAAGCAATAACACACACTCACACACTTTGCAGAGAAACCACAGCAGAGAGGTGAAGAGGATGGAGAGATAGATGAGGTGGAGTGGGGAAATGTGCGCAGGGTTTATCTCTGATACAGTTAACTTCCTCAAACACCACCACGGTGGTGTAGTAAGAACAGAGATTAAGGATACATGTAAACACACACACGCACTCTCTTATTCCTCTTCTAAGAAGCTATTTGCTCAGAACCCTTAACAATTCAGGCCAAGTTAACCCTCACTAAACTGAATAATTTAAACTGAGAACATATGAATACTCCATTATGACACCAACAAAAGGTAGACAGAACGATGGAAGGGAAGGAGTAATATCTATAATCTCACACCATCACATTAGCCTTGAATTAACTTCAGCTGTTGTTCTGAGGATCAGCTGAAGAACATATGAAATTGTTTGACAGAGGCAACTTTCATTCCTTCATTGATGTATTTCCTAATGAAACAGGAATTTTGAACGGGAACTGTCGAAAAGGAGCCAATGGGCTTTATTTACATCATAGCTGTGAATCATGATTTGTTACCTGCAAGTCAGACGACATTAATGGGAGGGTCATTCCATTCTAGAGAACTTTTGATTGGACAAAAATCTGTGTAGTTCAGGATGAGTCATCAACACTTTTGGTCAATTTTTCCAGAAGAGAAATACTGTTAAGATCAGATCAAGCTTGCATCTCATTTCTAGTTTACTTGATCTTAGTGCTGCGTTCGACACCATAGATCATGACATACTCATAGATCGATTACAAAACTATACAGTTATTCAAGGGCAAGGCTCTAAGATGGTTTAGATCCTACCTGTCCGATCGCTACCATTTTGTTTACTTAAATGGGGAGTCATCTCATTTATCATCAGTAAAATATGGAGTGCCACAAGGATCCGTCCTAGGTCCAATATACATGTTGCCCCTTGGTAATATTATTAGAAAATACGGAATTTGCTTCCACTGTTATGCTGATGATACTTAGCTATATATCTCAACGAGACCAGATGAAACTTCTAAATTATCTAAGCTAACAGAGTGTGTTAAAAATGTAAAAGGGATGAAAAATAATTTTCGGATAAGACAGAGATTTTAATTATTGGACCAAAAATCACTATACAGAATCTTGTAGATTATAATCTGCAACTAGACGGATGTACTGTTACTTCCTATACAGTCAAAAATCTGGGTGTTATATTAGACAGCAATTTGTCTATTGAAAATCATATTTCCCATGTTACAAAAACTGCATTCTTTCATCTTAGAAACATTGCCTAGCTACGAAACATGTTATCTGTTTCTGATTATCATTACTTACCTATAAGGCCCTAAATGGTTTAGCTCCTGCGTACCTAACTAGCCTTCTACCATGTTACAATCCATCACGCTCCCTAAAGTCACAAAACCCTGGACTTTTGGTAGTTCCTAGGATAGCAAAGTCCACTAAAGGAGGTAGAGCTTTTTCACATTTGGCTCCCAAACTCTGGAATAGCCTTCCTGATAATGTTCGTGGTTCAGACACACTCTCTCTGTTTAAATCTAGATTAAAAACGCATCTCTTTCGTCAAGCATTTGAATAATGTATCTTAAATTGTGCATGTAGTTGCATCTGATAAAATGCGCATTTTATTATTTAGCTTGGGTTAAACTAATTAATTTTACTTTGTTGGATCAGCAGCTATGCTAATTATGTCTCTATTTTTTTCAATGTTTTGCATTTACACAAATTCCAGTCTGGATCCAGAACACCTGAGAAGAGATGATGCTAACCCTGATTCAACAAATAGAACTAACAAATATTGCTACAAGTGTGACTGCATCATATAATAATTATTCATTATTAATAATATACCATAAATAATGTTCATCGTCTGGCTGACTACGTCTAGAATAAATTTTTCTAAAAATCCTGTCATATGTGCAACTGACAGTCACCACTTATAAGCTATTACTAAATATTGTAGAAACATAATCTTCTGTAAAGTTGCTTTGTAATGATTTGTATTGTGAAAAAGCTATACAAATAAACTTGAATTGAACTGAATTGAATTGTTAACTTTAAACAGCAAATTAAATTATTAGACATGGACTAAAAGCCCGTTTTGATTTTTTCCTTTTAAACAAAAAACAAAAAAACAAACAAAAAAAAAAAAACTTAAAGTGATGTATTTATTTGACATGGACAGTGGCACAACACTTTACTGAGCAAATATCAATTGCTTTGCTGTATTAAGTGTGATTTAGAAATGCAGTTTATTGGTACCATATCAGTTATTGGTTATAAGAGGATTTTTAATTTATCAGTATTGATCAATACTGGATATTTAAATGTGTCTTTTTTGTAACCTTTACTGTCATAGTTCACCCAAAAATGTATATTTTATATCTACTCACTTTCAAGTTGTTCCAAGCCTGTATGAATTTCTTTCTTACGGTAAACAAAAAAGATCTTTTGAACAATGTTGGTAATAGTTGCTGGTAACCATTTGTTTCCTTAGTATTTGTATTTATTTTTTCATAAAATGGAAGTCAATTGCGACCAGCAACTAAGTTACTGAATACTAATATTTTTCATATATTTGTGAATCATATTTTGTTGTAGAAAGGCTATTGTAAGTGCAGAAAATTTGCACAAGAGCTCAAGTAGGGAGATCCTGAATGTTAGTGTTGTAATGTTGCACTGGACCCACTGGTTACAAAAGGATACTGTTTCAGAGCAATGCGTACAACATAATACACCATCATACTGTAGGAATAAACCAGATACATAAAAAAGGCTTAAAGGGGGGGTGAAATGCTATTTCATGCATACTGAGTTTTTTACACTGTTAAAGAGTTGGATTCCCATGCTAAACATGGACAAAGTTTCAAAAATTAAGTTGTACGTTTGAAGGAGTATTTCTGTTCCAAGAATACTCCTTCCGGTTTGTCACAAGTTTCGGAAAGTTTTTTTCGAGTATGGCTCTGTGTGACGTTAGATGGAGCGGAATTTCCTTATATGGGTCCTAAGGGCACTTCTGCCGGAAGAGCGCGCGCTCCCGTAAAGCAGAGCACTGAGAGGCTGAGCACAGACATTCATTCACTAATCAGAGCGAGAGCGTCGCGAAATGTCACAAAAGAAGTGTGTTTTTGGTTGCCAGGGCAAGACAACCCTGCACAGATTGCCAAAGAAAAAACAGCATTAAGGGACCAGTGGATGGAGTTTATTTTTACAGAGCATCAACGGAGTTGTGCAAGTGTTTGTGTTTGTTCCCTGCATTTCGAAGATGCTTTTACAAACAAGGCCCAGTTTGATGCCGGATTTGCATATCGTTTATTTCTTAAGGATGATGCAATCCCAACGAAAAAGGGTCACGATTGTGTGTTGGAACCGCAGGCGGTGAGTAAAACTGCTTAAAATATCTCTCCTTGTTAGTGCGTCCACCTCCCATGCCGGAGACCCGGGTTCGAGCCCCGCTCGGAGCGAGTCGTTGCTGCTGCTGCTCTTGTTCAGTTTCAGCCCTCGGGATCTGATTCTGGATCATAAATAAACGGCTGAATCTGATTGTTAGCCATGGTTTGTTTTAGATGATGGTTTTTTCCTCAAGGTAATGTCACAGCTTCCACATGCTCTCAACGCAAAAGCCTACTGGCGCTCGTGATTCTTTAGCTCCGCCCACACGTCACATCCAGTCGGTCGTGTTTTTCCGGGAAAAATTGGTACAGACTATCTTTCTCTTATGGATATAATAAAACTAAAGACTTTTTGGATTTATGAAGGATGCAGTACTACTCTATAGGTACTCAAGATTAACAGGATATTGAGTGAAAATGAGCATTTCACCCCCCTTTAAACTCAAGACCCATCTTAATGTGTTCATATAGCGTCTAATCAGTCCTGTACTCTCCTACATGAATATTTCACCATTCAAAACAAAAGGCTGGTAGCTCAGCGCACTGGAATCTTAATGTAACAGACAAGCACTCGGTCCTGGAACATTCTGGGTGTGGGACTATCAGCTATCCCCTCATTAAATATGCAGCGGGAGGTGTGAGGGGTCACAAAGGGCACCATATTAGGTTTCATTTTTGTTGTCTTTGTCCATTTCCTTTGTTCTGCTGTCTTGTGTTTGACCAGCCACTGACACTTGCGTCACTTGTACAACACTACACTAGGTATATATTCTGTGTCTGAGTCAACAACACTGGGCAACTACATTTAGCTTACAAAAAGAGGCTTTCAGCTGGATAATCATGTGCATCTCACCTACTTGAAAACAGATGTTTAGAAATATTACCCTGGGTTCACTCCAGGTCTTTGGCATATAATTATCACATGCCAAAAATTCCCCTCAGGGACCAATAAATAACTAGAAATCAATCTCTCCACACAGCATGTGCAAATAAATATCATGTATGACAAATTATTCTTGCACAACATTTGTCTTGCTCAAATGTTTAACCTGATTATGTAAGGGATGCACGAAGAAGGGTAGAAATGATCTGTATGTGCCATTGGCATGAGTTTTTACAGGGTGATGAACACAAAACATTTTCTCCCATCTGGGCGCCCATGCTGTCCACAGATGGTATCAGGATAAAGGCATGGTAAGGATATGCCCAAAGTCCTCCATCATGCAGGTCAAAAACAGTACAGAGTACTTAAAACGTTATGTCTCACTACAAATCCTAATGAAGCTTGACAATGCAAATTCTCATAGTACAGTATGTCAGACACTATTCACACATGACGATGTACAGCTTTTGTCGCATGGCAGTGAAAAATCACCATGCTTACAGGAACCGGCTGGAGGAATGTCCTCACAACTGAAAGAGTCTAAAATGCACACAGGTGCCACATTCTTCTGTTTAAAACAGAATTAAAATAAATTGCATGCAGGTTTACACAAGGTGTCACATAGCTCAAAGACAGGCAACTATTATAAGATCAATGCAAATGCATGGAAAGGAACTAACAGGGTAAGTGTTAGAGTACCTCTATGGTTCTTGACAACTGCATTGTATTTCAATGGGGCATAGCTTAAATTGAAAAGCTTTTCCAAAGACTGTGTTTGTGCTTCATTTTCTGTGCTTGTGAAGATGTCATGTAATATAACGAGCTGATTTGTTTAAGCATTAAATGCTACAGCACATCTAAACCTAGAGATAACAGAATTTATAAGAGATGCAAATAGTTTCTTTTTATTTTAATCTAGCAAGTAGTTGCCATCAGTGAGTTTGTCATTATTGTTTGTCTGTAATGTGTATCATACAGTATTTGCTCTTCAGATTTCAAAGTTATGTTTTGAAAATGTGAGGCTTATTATAAAAATTTGACTATTTTTTGACAGAGGTACTGTATACGTTTAAATTTACTTCGCACAAGAGTCAAGTTATTACACATTAGATATCACTTACTTGTTTCTAATTTCTATGAGACAGTTGCAGAAGTTCTTTATGTGTCATTTTGCACTTTATTGTCAATATTAAACGCTTAGACTAGGGATCTAATGTTTTCAAAGTTTATCAAGAACTCTAAAGGAAGGAAACATGATTAAGACATGACCCCTTTAAAAATAAATCATTGCTCCAGGCAAACAGTATAGGCAAAAAAAAAAAAAGAGGAAAAACATGCTGAACTACAGAATAATTTTATACTCTGTCGTACATTTTTTATCAAATGAAAAAGTTTTGAAATTCAAACTGTTTATATTTCCTGTCTTTGTGTCTTTTTCTAGGCCCCAAAATGACAATTGTTTCGCTGTTATCATGGATTCAACTGAACAATACATTAGCCACAGTGTGTTCAGTCCTGTTCACTCACATTGAGTTTTTTCCCACTCTCATTATAGACAAACCCCATGAACTTATGGTTGTTTACTCAAATACCATTTCCCATTTTCTTTGCAAATTGACTCCTTAAATCTGTGTTATAGTTAATTATACGCATCAGGAGTTATTTCTGTGTCTTTTAAGAGTTGCCGCTCATATGAACTTTAAAAATATTTTCTTTTCTTTCAGTTGAGTCCATGGGATCTCTCTCTTTATTAGTTTTCTTCTGAGGGCATCCACCTTCATGGTATTTCCAATAATAAGTTGTGGTTAAAAAGGAAGTTGTTTTCTGAGCGCCGAGAGGCCATTTTATTAAAACAGGATTCAGTCAGGAATGCTCTCTGGAACTCCAGAGGCCACTTGGGAAGCTTTCAGGCACCAAAAGCATGCACAAGTGCTGCAGTGCTTCATCTTATGTAGCCCTCTCATTCAAGGTAATTTATTCTCAGGTTTCTACATTAGGATCTTATTTAGGACAGTTTAAATGAGCCATGAGTTTGGCTCATTATTTAAGTACACAATGTTGAGCAATAAACACCTCACTAAGAAAATTTGTGTCTGTAGAGAAAAGATTTAGGCATGGGCGGTTCTGAGGGCAGATCATTTGAAATATGCTTGTTTGGTAATATTTTTATAGACCACAGAAGATATTGGCTAAAGTTTTTTTCTGCACTTCTTGGCCCGACAGATCAAGGGATGACGCACGTAGGTTCTACTAAATATAGGGCTTGTTGGGAAACAGGTGTTACTGCACCATTAAATAATGAACAAGGTAAGTTAAGATGATCTAAAGAGCGTGATTTGCCACTTTATCTGGAAACTCAGCCTGTGTAGCAAGAGATCCCTTCAGAATGGGCATCTTTACTGCATTTGCATACATCAGTTTCAAATTTTGTAAAAATATTTGTGTAATTTTTGTCAACAGGCATTGTTATGCATATTTTTCTACATTAGTTGATTGCAATTTTGAGATTTCAGATTTTTGCCTCAAATATACAGCCTAAATTTTTCCTTTTTTAATTAAAACAGTTAATACTGTTTTTCTACCTAACGGTTAATTGTTTTTGTTACATTAAAGGCCAGGAAAACAGGTTTCCAGAACATGATCTTGTCTCGCATTGGTCAGATAAATAGATAACCCAGCCTCAAATACCAAGGTTGCTGTTGGTCAGCTTGGTCCTGTTAATTGGTTCTCGCTGTATGGCTGATGCTATTTATCTGGACCAGAGGTGGACCACAGTCTAAAAAGACACAGAACCCTTACAAGAATCAACATCTGAACTCTGCCTCACAAGCCTACCTTCCCCATTCAAGATAAGACACCCAATTGAGGCTACGTTTACATGACAACAATGCAGTCAAAAACTGAAAAGTTTTTCCCTTGCATTTTTAAAAAGTTAAAAAGTTTCATGTATACACGACAATGTTTTCAAAATCATTTGTGTTTACACATAATCTCAAAATTGGCCAAAGATGCTGTTTTACGCAGGCCAGGCCAGGCCAGTAGTTGGCACTGTCACTTTGCTAGTATAAATGTACCTGGAATATGTACCTAGTATATATGTACTGTGTACTGACAATTATATGTTGTATATGGTGCATCTCTGCTGTTGGTTGTAATATTGGTGAAGTAAATTCACACTTTGCTGAAGAAGCGTTAGCAAACTCTCGAACAGCAATAACAGTACCTTGTACTCCACCATTGTTTGTTTGCGCTTGCCTTTAAAATCAACATGTACTGTGCATGTCTACATCTCTAACAGGTACTACGCATGAGCATGATTTCAACTTTTCCAAATATTCCCGTTTTGGGGGTTTACACAGAAACTATAACGGTGGCATTTTTGAAAACTTGCTTTTTGAAAGCCATTTTCAAACATATGCGTTTTCAGTCCCCAAAACACCATTGTCGTGTAAACAAACAGGCAAAATGCATAAAAAGTTTCCAATTTTTGGATAAAAACGTTGTCGTTCAAATGGCCCCTGTGAGAGACAAAAGTTTAAAACCTTATTTATAATTCTCCACATCAACTTTCTTTACTCACTCTCCCCCTCTCTCCCTTTATTTCCATCGAAACACAAGACACTACAGAGATCACCGGAACCACTTTTCTTAATCAGAGTTTATAACAATGCAACTGTTCTTGTTTGATTTCTTTTGAAAGGCCTCTGTGTGTCTGGTAAAAAGTTCTAATTCTCTTAACAAAAGGACAGACAAATCCTAAGAGTTTAGAGATAAGTTGATTACTGTAGAGGGCATGTCATTTGCCAGTGTCTTTAATGCAAATTACCTTCTGTCCCAAAAGATGTTAACTCTACTTTATCAATGCAAATTCCAATTGTTAGTTCTTGTATCCATTTTGGGGGATGCTTGTCTTGGTCTGGGTAGCCAGTTGCAAGAAGTCAAGTCAAGTCAAGTCAAGTATGCTTTCTTGTCAATTCTTCCACATGTACAGTACATACATACAGAGAACTGAAAATGCGTTACTCTCAGAACATTGGTGCATACAGATAACACTAACAGTAGAACATTAAATACAGATAAAATATAAAGTACAACTATACAAATATACAAATAGGTCATGTTAAAAGAAAGATAAGTAAAGCAGCACAAGGCACATGGCAGATAGAGTGCAAACCAGAGAAGTAAACAAACAGTGCAGATATATTGATTGTAGTGCAAAGAGCTTATTCAGTCTGATTAAAGTGTCCAAAATCTCGGAGAGCAGTTCTTTATTTAAACTTACATAAGAGGTATCAGTTCCCTCTCCAACATAAAAAAAAAAATGTAATACATTTTTAATTGTTTGTACATGTCTTGGATAATTGTCTAAAACAATGCATTTTGATGAAAATCAATTATGTTTCAAAATAAAATTCTTACATCCTTCTTAATTTTATTAATTGTATTAATTAAAATGTATTAAATATATTAATCTAACCTTATATTCGGCAGCAAACATACCTAAAATGCAAAAACTGAAAAAAAACATTATTTCCGTGAAAATAGCTGCTGTTGTTGTGCAACAGAACATTCAAAACAGGCTCAATTAAACACAAATGCACACACATACGAGATGAAATGTAAGTAGATCTTTACAAAATACACCTGGATTATAAAGCTTGTGAAAATCACACACAAGATAAAATAAGAATGCTTTGATAATGAACTGGGTTGAGCGAGTGGTGCTGTGCGTATTGAGCGAGCGGAACGGGATCTTCAAAAAGGCTAATGCAGTCTAATGCTGCACAAAATGTGTGTTAGTGGGAGCTTGGGGGGGTGGGGTTGGCATGCTGAGGTTCAGAGTTCAGTGGTGCATGGGGAAAAAAGGAGAGGTGGGGGCAAGGTCGGGAGGGAGTTTAGCTTCCTGACAGCCTGATGAATGAAGCTGTCATTCAGTCTGCTGGTCCTGGCCTGGAGACTCTGTAGTCTCCTCCCTGGAGGCAGCGGACTGAAGACCGTAAATGTCCTGGAGGAAGGGGAGGGAGACACCAACAATCTTCTCAGCTGCTCTCACTATGGGTTGAAGGGTCTTCCGGCAGGACGCACTGCAGACGTGTCTGATGGTGTGCAGTCATGGGTCAGCAGAGTGAAAAGGAGGGGGGTCACCAAACATCCTTGGGGGACCCCAGTGTTCAGTGTGAGGGTGCTGGATGTGTTACTGCCGACCCGTACTGCCCAAGGTGTACCAGTCAGAAATCCAACAGCCAGTTGCACAGCGAAGTGTTGAGCCCCAGCTGGACCAGTTTGTGAATGAGATGTTGAGGGATGATTGTGTTGAATTCTGAACTGAAGTCTATGAACAGCATTCTGACATATGAGTCTTTTTTGTCCAGATGTGTGAGTGTTGAGTGGAGGGTAGTGGTGATGGCATCATCGCTCGAGCGGTTGGACCGATATGCAAACTGGAAGGGGTCCAGGGAGTGGGGGAGGGCAGACTTGATGTGGTGCATGACTAGCTGTTCAAAGCACTTCATGAGAATAGGGGTAAGTGCAACTGGACGGAAGTCATTGAAGCAGGATGGAGACGGCTTCTTCAGGCCTGGAATGATGGTGGTAGCTTTGAAACATGTGGCAACAACAGCCTGACTAAATGAGATGTTGAAAAAGTCTTTGAAGACATTAGTGAGTTCCACTGCACAATCTCTCAGTACACTCCCAGGAATGTTGTCTAGACCCGGAGTGCATTGATCTTGCTGAAAGATCTTCTCATGCTGTCTGGGGTCAGCATCATCACCTGGTCACTGGGAGGAGCTGAGTCTTCTGTGCAGTGGTGCTGTTTTGTGCCTCAAAGCGAGAAAAAGAAGGCGTTTAGCTCATTCAGTGATGGTGGGGGCTTGTAGACTATAATGGTCTGTATCTCCTGCCACAGGCTCTGAGTGTCTCTGCTGTTGCTGAAATGATAGGCTATCCTCCTGGAGTACTGTCTTTTAGCCTCTCTGATGCCGTGGAATAGGTTGGCTCTAGCTGTCCTCAGGCCCACCTCATCTCCAGCTCTGAAGGCAGTGTTCCGCATTTTCAGGAGTCTGTAGACCTCCCCTGTCATCCACGGCTTCTGGTTGGCCCGGACAGTGATGGTCTTTGTGACTGTTACATCATCCATACACTTGGTGATGTAGGCAGTGACAGTCTCGAAGTACTCTTGGAGGTCTGTGGTGTTATTGTATGTGGCAGCCTGCTTAAACATATTTCAGTCAGTGGTGTCAAAACAGTCTTGAAGAGCCTCTCACGACCCTTCCAGCCACACTTGTATTTGTTTGTGAACTGGTTTGGTGACTTTAATGAGTGGTGTGTATACAGGCATTAGCATGACAGTAATGTGGTCTGAGGCACCGAGGTGGGGGAGGGCTTTGTAAGCTCCTCTATGTGTGGTGTAAACAAAGTCCAAAATGTTTTTACCTCGTGTTGGAAAGTTAATGTGATGGTGTATTTTTGGGAGCACACTCTTTAGTCTGCATGGTTGAAATCCCCAGCTAAAATGAGAAAAGCATCAGGGTGGGATGTCTGCTGCTCATTGATGTGCTGGTACATTTAGTGCCTCACTCCTGTTGTTGTTGTTGGAGCTGAGAGGGATGTATACAGCAACGAGCAGTATGGCTGAATATCCCTTCGGTAGATAGAACAGCTGGCATTTAATAATCATAAATTTCACCAGGGGTGAGCAGTGTTTGCAGATCACAATAGCATCGCGGCACGACATATCACTGATATAAACACAAATCCCCCGCCGCGTCGCAGTGTGAAAGGGGCTTTACAGTCTGAGTTGAGCGTAGTGATGAGATGTAGTCCAGTTTATTGTCCAAAGAGCGTACATTAGCCAGTACGATGGTGGGGATTGCTAGCTTTTATGGGTTAGCTGTTACCCTAACCCTAAGCATTCGAGCCCAAATACAATGTCAGTGTAAATAAAATGGAGTCATTAGAATTTAACTTAAATTAAATAAATTTGTGCACTGAAAAGACAGTATTCCATTCATGCAAATGCACAGAAGTCAGTAAAGCTCCATGATGTATGTTTTTACCATAAATTACATTCTTCAAAGTTCAAACGAGACAAAAATCCTCGTACAGTACATTGTAGACTCATCAGACACACTCAGAAGAAAAGTGTCTTCCTTTATCATATCACTGAGCATTCTTGTGGTCATCGTACAAACATCCTGTTTCTCTGGATCCACACAGGACAAGGAAATCAACTTTCCTTCCTCCACAATCTATTCACAAGCTAACAACCCAAAACCATCACAGACGCTAACACACAAGCACACAAATAAACATCGGAAGAAAAGCGCCCTCGCTTTGGTGCACGCACACATTAAGCTTCAGACAGTAAAAAGACATTTCTTTTCACACAAATTACAGGGTTACGGTCTATGGATGTCTAATTTTCCTGAAAATCTCCATAGCTCTTTTTCTTGTCATAAACAATTGACTCGTTCATCCATAACAAAGCTAATCCGAAGAAATTAGTACAATAGTCTCACACTCGCTTCATATTCAAATTTCTAGCTGTCACATCCTACATTGCAAATAAAGAACAAAAAAAGTTGTATTGTTATCCAGCCGCTTCATGCTCAAATAGAGCTGGTTTCTGTACTTGCACACATAAAAAAAAATTAAAATAAATGACTTTCTCAAACAATAAGCTCTCTTTTGTTCGCTAACGGTTAACCCACATATGCAATTAGTCTTAATGATAAATAAATTGTAGTTGACAGCGATTACCTCACCAACACCTTTCACACACTGTCAATGTTCTCACAATGCCAGGCCCTGACTAATACTCAGAAACACAGAATGCAGTAAGAAATTCTCATGGAGTTTATGTTTGTTCACTATCTAATGCCTACTAAAATCGGTGGATCTGAAAAAAGCAAGGGGATTTACTGAATTGTCCACACACAATGTCTAAAGAGTGTGCGTGTGTGTAAGCGGTACTGCGGGGGTGGACTATTGTCTCTTCATTAGTTTGCTTGTCTTTTCCGTTCAAGATTGTTTTCCTCAAACACAGCTGTGTGGATGAGTGGAATGTGACGTGGAAGACTCACACTCGTGGAACTGACAACCTGAGAGCTACCCCTTCCTGTACAGCTGGATAGGCATTGACTGCATAAAGGACACACACACACACACACACACACACACAGGTATGGCCCTTCATCCTCAGCGAGAGACTGACTATATATTAATGAATAAAAGACAAACGTCCTGAAATCCAGCAACTCTCTCCAGCTCTCCAAAGCCTTATTCAGATGTATGACATCATACTCAAGCTTTGAGATTTTAGGAGAGTTTAATCACTGACGACTCTTATCGCTCCCCACAGACCTCCCCGAACCAGCTGTGGCAACACACTCCCGACGCAGAGAGAGAGAGGACACATCCTGTCCAACTCACTGCACTTACTATAACCTGAGGATTTGTATTGTTTGTGGAGCATAATTGCATCAGTCTGATTGAGGTAATCCCCAGATCACAGCTGCTGATAGCTGGAATAACATTAATTGTTTAAAAGGAGCCTAATTAGTTCAGAAACGTGACAGATATTCACATGTGATGTCATGGTGTTTGTTATAGAGGAGATCAAGCTGCACAATGTATTGGAAGGCTGATGAAAATTATTTACCGATGATTTATCAATTACTATAAAAATTATTCACATATTTCACATGAATTAGAGAATGAGACACTTCTTATGCAATTTCTCACCAAACTATTTTAAGAGGTGTATTTGATGTTAATTCTTACAAAAACATAAGATTTTCAGAAAAAAGGCCCATTCCTGAACATAACCATCACTGGGGCATGAGTAGACTGCACAAAAATTTACAACTTAAATCATTCAAATTCTTATGAATTAGCTACCAATTCGCCAAAGTGTAAAATAGTTACAAATTGCCATGAGATCATAAAATTTATCACCAAATAAAAAATCAGACATTTTTAAATCACATTGTTTATGCATTTCAAAGTCCCGATTATATGCTTTTTTCTTTCTTTCTTTTTTTTTTGTGTCCAATTAGTGTTTAAATTGTTTAGCTAGCTGTTAAAATACACTAAAAAATAATAATTATTGGTTATTAATATATCATTTTTAGATAACAAAATCCTTCAGTTTAATGTTTGTATTTGTATTTATTTATTTATTTTATTACTATAATTATTATTATTTTTTATTTACCTTTTTCAGTACTTTTGAAACTGAAATTTGAACAGAGGATAAAGCCAATCAAGCATAATTAAAACATATTACTAAAATAAACTAATCAGTCACAGCCCATTAAAAGGTAAAATTCGATTTAATTTTTATCCCTTAATGTGAAACCATTTGTCCACCGCTCAGTGTTGCATTCCGCTTTTAATATCTATTCCAATTTGGCTTGAGCTTTATTCAGTTATTGTCTGATTCATGCGATCCTATAACAAACATTAATGCCATAATGTCTCATTTGAATTGTATCTCCTTTATATCATCTCTTCAGCTAAAAAAGACTGTTTCTGCTTTATTTCCATCACATAAATTATGCCACATCAGTGGCCTAACATGTGGAACATATTCCATTTACATCTGGAACATATAACATTTACATCTGGTGCACAGAGTTTTGTAAAGTATCACGTGAAAACAAGCATTTTCAACACCAAGGCCATTGCAGAAATCTGCTATTCACACTTAGGCCATGATTGAATTATTCTGTGAATGTAATGTTAGGGTTAGGGTTAGTATTTGGCTGGTCATGTGATCTCACCATTAAAAAAAGAGATGAAACTCAAATCTAGTCATTATTGGGTTTATTTACCAATCATTGTCTTGTAGTAATTCCCAGTTTATATACTATACTGTGAGCATAAGTGTCTAACATGGTGCTCAATTTAAAATAATGTGAGATGTGAGAATATTAACATGTTTTCAAAAATACTATTAATGTCTTTATGTGTAACACTGAAAACAGCTTTAAGTTCTATTTGTGTGAAACAAAAATGGTGAGGTCTGTTTTCAGTTTTCTCCATGATGTGGGTTTGATAATAAGATAGGTGCTGACAGAAAGATACCATCTCAAACTCTTCAAAACATCACCACTCAATACACAGACTATCACAATGTGAAACCATAACACAGCCGAGTCAAGGTACAGCCATGAATGATGCCTCAGGCCTCACATATGAAGTCAAGCATATAGAGGTTTGAGTCCGGCGATGTACAAATCTTACTTTGGAATGGAACTTTATTTGTATGCTTTTATTTTAATACGGCCAAGCCACGGAGCCTTCAGTGTGATAATCATCTGCAAGTCTTTCAGAATTAAAAATGTTGGATATGGCGTGTTGAACAGGTTAAAGTCTTAAATTGTGTTTGTCTGTTCTGTCAGTGTCTACGTATTTCCCAGATCATTTTACAGATGAAAAAAAAGAAGAAAAAAGAACATTGCTTTGGGGAAAAAGTCATGATTTATATCGGAATGCATATAAAATGTTATGATCTTGACATGAAAAACAATCCAAGAGCAAGTCTGATTGTGCAAACCATTAAAGCTCAACATTATTAACATACTCTCTTGCATGTTCGACAGTGCCTAGCAAAATTTGCCTGAAGGTGTTGGTGTCTTCTGTGCTAGTGTAGCTTTCATATTTGAGAAATTTAGCAGCAATACTAACTCTACCTACACAGCATTTCAATTGAGTAAAAGTCCTAATAGCCTGTTGTGTCAGAGAAGTATGCTGGAAAGTGAGAAAAATACTCCCCCTAGAGGCTGAAGACAGTTTGCCTCCTGTACAGCTCCAGCCACACACACATCCATCATCGCATCTTTATCTCACCTTTATATTTTCAATCAGAAATATAAAAAGTTTATCTTTTAAGACTACTTTGTAGTCTTAAATGATGTGCCAATTACACTTATACCTACACAAATCTTTCAGATGTGAGTAAACGCAAGTTTCACCTAGCATATCATTTGAAACTATTCAGGACTGACAACAGGTTGAGCATGACTGTGTGCATGTTTGTACTGATACACGGACTACCCAACAACTTTATTATTTGTTTCTTCAAGATACAGCTATCATTAATTACACGTGTTCATCTCTGCATTCATCTATTCATTCCTTCATTTCTTTTCATTTAAGATAAAGAGTACATGAAAGAAAGCAGGAATTGGCTTGTTAACGGGGACTTTTATGTTTATCCCTGAGGCGTGTCATGTCAAAGTCTTTTATTGTCGCTGCTGTCTTGAATGGAAGAAGAAATGCAATACGTTGAAATGAACCGCGTAGGCACAGGGCCAGTGACGTCTGTACATTTTCCATAAACTGAACTTGTTTTACATTCCTTACACAACAACAGCAGTGATATGTTTATGCCTGAATTGTATTTGCTTAACCTTATCTGTTAAGTCTTGATGAAATCAATTCTTGTGCATGCACACAAAGTGCTTTCCTATGAGATAAACTTTGACAAGAAGTTGAACACCCTTGCAAAAGTGATGATGGAAATTAACAACATATTCAACAGATCATAACTTTGGATTTTCATATTAAAAAAAAAAAAAAAAAAACATCTTTGAGGACGAATGCGAAAACAAATGGGCAGCTATCTCTACAACAGTATGGAGGGATTTTTGGGTCAAATTATAAACGAAAAGTCTAAAACTAAAAGTCTTAAACCAAAACTAAAAATCTAAATTTGAAACTTAAAGTCCAAGTCGAAAATTTATTTGGTATTTAGGATTGGGCATTTGGTATTTAGGATAGGGCATTTTGTATTTAGGATTGGGCATTTTCTATTTAGGGTTGGGCATTTGGTCATTTAGCCATTTAGGATTTAGGATTGGGCATTTGGGGATTTAGGATTGGGAATTTGGTATTTAGGATTGGGAATTTGGTATTTAGGATTGGGCATTTAATCATTTAGCCATTTAGGATTGAGGATTGGGGATTTGGGGATTTAGGATTGGGCATTTGAGGATTGAGGATTGGGGAGTGTATGCAAATTAGGAGGCGTGGCCCAAATACTGGAGGCTGGGTTTGAAATGGCTGGTGCGCAGAGGCACCTTATGGACAGCAGAGGGAGCTCCCAGTGCTAAGGAACACACTGTAATGAAACCAAACGGAGCAAGTGAGCGGCTTGAGCGAGGACTGTGTGATAACTTCAACTTAATGACAGCTTTGTAACATTTGTGGCCTCAAACACAAAGTCACCAGTGAAAGGAGTGCTATCGTTCTGACGACGAAAAAGCAGCAGACAGACAGTGCAGCAGGTTAGATGCTAACATTAGCTACTAGTTATATAAGCTGATATTGCTAACATGCTTTAATAGGGTATTATTATATTGGGACATGCTGCCTTCTTTTTTAAACTGCGCTTAACCCCTCTGACATTAGTAGATACACTCCTTTCACATTGCCACTAGATGGTCTTGTTTATGTTTTTTTCTTTTTTTTTTTTTTGCTATATAGTATTTTATTAAGATTGTAAGAGATGTTTCACCTGGACATGAAGGACCACTTGTTGTCACAGCTTTGGGTCAGAGATTTGCTGCAGTGTTTCCAGAAGTGCTCACTAGGTCACAGCCAAGCTACGGCTCATTCTGTAAAAACACCACTAGACTCCAGACTTTTTCACTCACTCAGACACATTGGCACTTTATTCTCAAGTATTGTAGTTTATTTTCTCCTCTTAGTTCTTATATATATGACCTTGTAATGATTTTAACTTCATATTCATCGGGAAGGAGGAGGCGGGAACCGGCGCACAATCAAAACATTTGAATAATTCAAAAATAAACACAAAACAGCACATCAGCCCCTCACGGACGACTGGTGCGCACAAAATAAAAAGCAAACATAAAATAATGGCCCAGGCCTGGTCCTCTCTCGTCCTTCACTATAGTCGCTCCAGTTTTATATCCTTCCATCTCCTACGTGGGACTCGATACCGGCGGTGGGGCCGCAGGTGTAGCTCATCTCCAATCACTACACCTGGCCTCACTCCTGTTCCCCACGCCTCTCGGCCCCGCCCCACTCGCCACAGACCTATAATTACATGAATTTATTTTGTTTGTTATATCTTTAAATTACCTTCTGTACTTTTCTGTTCTCCCTGTAATTATTGTTGTGGTGCCTGATTTCCCCCATAAAAATCTTGACTAGTAACTAACACTTTATTGTCTTTCTTAGTAGTGTAGTAAAGCAAAATACAGGCATGTTACAGTTAATTAATCTCAATCAAGGACTTTTTATCAAAAATGTTCGGTGTCTTGTCTTCTGTGAGCATATATATATGCATTTTGTCAGGAGAGGACTACAAGGAGAAGGGTAGTTTGTCAAAGACAAAGTCTTCCGGTCTGTTGGGGGGCTGAATTACTGTAGTTGTGCTGTATCTTGGACATGCCCTGGTTCTCCTTAAAATAATCTAGACAATACTTCCACAGTTTCACAATAAAGTTGAACACCGTAGTCACGTTGCTCTGTGCTTGGTTGAGGTAAAAGGGCAAAGTCTGCTTCAGTAAGCTGCCTTGGAAGCTCAGTCTCTGGAATGTCAAGATGAGTGTCCACCCCTGCTGCACTTGGTCCACTCCAGTCAGTCCCATATTCTTCACTGACCTGTTGAAGAGCAAAATGACTATTTTAAAAAGTAAACAGTACAAAATCCAAATAAAAGCCAAGAATCAGAGCATAAATGCAAGCAACTTAAGAATCATTGAACTACTACAGGAACATTCTTTAATGTAATATTTTTTTCAACAGGGACAACATTATTGTTGACATTGTTACCAAGATTACAGACATTTCAGAGCAACCGCAGCCAATGTTGTGTTGTGGCAAAAAAAAAAAAAAACATTCACCACATTAAACATCAACACTGCGTAAGACACAGTCAAATTTATAAAACGAGAAGTATTTATTCTTGCAAGAATAGGCCCAGTCGCCACACAGCAGTTACCCTGTGGAGTGAGTGAATGTGTAGCAGAGGCTTTTCCCCATTAAAATCTCTACCTGCATGATATCTTCACTGTTCCTGAACACATGCCACATTTGCAGGGGAGACATATTCCTGGCAGTTCGGATGCTGTGGTTGTTCCATCCCTGGACAAAGAAGTCGAGATGGGACTGGATCACAGGTATGAAGACCCAGTGGAGAGCATACAGGTGGAGCTCGTTGTCTGGATGTAGCAAACCCATGCTTTCCAAACATGAGAAGATGGAATGGAAAACATCCAACACACAGATGTAAACATCTCGCCACAGCCTCTCGATTCTGTTGGGGGGAAAAAAAGCTGTTAAAGCAACACTAACTAGGGTGTGTCTAGATTTCCAAGCTAAGCTTTCTGGGGTTTTTGAGGTGTCATTAATTTAGAAAAACAGAGCAAAAATCTCAGTGAAAACTATGAAATATCAGCAGAATACCTTATATACTAATATTATTTAATAAAACTATATAATCACTTATACTATCCAATTCTGTTGGAAACACTGAATAGTACCTTTCAAAAACACACAAAATGGACTGGCCCAGTTGATGTTATTCTGCTTGTAGAAAACCACAACTGCATGCTCTTTCTCCTCTGGGCTCTCATGCATATCCATTACATATTTCAGACTCCTGTATGTTTCTGATTGTTGCAGTAAATCCCTTCTGTAGGTCTCAGCTGCCTTTTCTGGATCCTTTTCAGCTTTCCATTCTGAAAATGATATTAGAGAGAGAAAAAAAGTAAGTTATTATAAATTTAATAATAATAATTATTAGTATTATTATATCAGTGGTCGAGCGGGCTGCCACAAACAAATCAATATATGGTATGATGTAAACATACGGCTCTGATTGTTAGGCGCAGTGTGAGCACAGGCCAGTGGGGACAATCATGCTCAGGCACAGTACAAGGCAACCGGGCCTAGTGTGAGTACGCCCTTATGCAATGACTATACTTTTCCGCACACGCGAGACAAAAAATTGTCATCAGAGGGGTACGCGTAGGGTCCACGTGCCTCTCCTTTTTTATGACTGCGCCAGGTCCACAGACAAACTAGCACTACCAGGGCACCAACTGATCTACTGTGCATGTGTGGAACGTGTCCGCCATGATGACTGCAGAAGGGAGTATGAACAGAAGTAGTCCGTGTTCGCAGCTGTCTTTGTCCGTGTTTCCTCCTGAGTATATTCGAGGCTTTTAGATAATGTTCTTAACCTCCAAGATCAATCAATCAATCAATCAATCAATCAATCAATATTAGCAATGCTATCTACTGTATAAGACCATATCAACACTTTGGAGAAAGAAAAAGGGTCAACTATAAGTAAAGCTCTTAAACATACCGGCATTATGACTTTTTTCAGGAGATTGAAAGATGTTGACTGAACCATTGTAACTGCTGGTTGATGGCTGTTCTTCTCTCTGTCTCGATTGCCTTTGGAGTCTGTGGTGGTCGCTGTCGGTTTGTGGCCATCTATCAGTCTGTCTCTCAGTGTGTTGACTGCTTTCAATCTGCGTCTGCCTGTACATGTCAGTCTCATTTTGAGTGTGTCTATGACCTCTGCCCTCTGATGTTGTCTGTCTTTCTGTACTGGTGTCCATCTTTCCATGGTTGTCAGACTCAGCTTGTACTGTGGGAGTTTCTGTGTTGCCAAAATCTCTGAAATTTAAGAAGAGATTAACAATACACACATTTAAAGAAGCTAGAATTTAGATTTAATTGATAAATAATGTCAATATAACATACCTTGTACAAATGTCTACGTGATCCTGCATATTGGAATGTTTGAAACTGTTGTGGCAATACATGCACTCAACCATTGGTCCATCATTTTCATCAGCAGAACTCCCCCATACCTAGAAGTAATAAGAAGTTAAAAAAACAAACAAAGAAATAAACATGGAATTGAAATGTAAAGTTAACAAATTCATAAAACATAGATCATAACAGACACACTGTGATTATTAAAGGAAACATTGCATTCTTTCAGATTGTGCATAAGGGGGGCTTTCACACCTGAAAGTCCGCACCAAGGTCCGAACCAAAGTTAATGTTTTGATACATTCGGTTAGTTTTGGTTTGGTATCACACTGCAATTCTGTGACAGCACTAAAGAACTTTACATTAAATACTTGTGTCCTGTTGTCATCATATATGTGGGCTGCGTCTCCCTATAATTGACATTATTTGGTTTATTAAACGGTTTAGCGGGGAGCTTTGATAAGAATGGATGAATAAAACATTTACATATGCATATTTGCCACGATATTGTTATTATTATGGCATTACTACCTGCAGCACCAACTAAACTGAAGGCTAGTTCAAATTCACAATTAAACATCCTGGTTGTGTGAACATTATAACGTCGCCAACAGGAAAGGAGGAGAAGACAGCAAGCAATCCTTAAGCACCTCCATTTGAGGAGAGACCAAAGAGATGGGTGGCAGTGAGCTTCTATAGTGGCCATCTGTTTGAAAAGATGAGCTGTCACGGGAGATTTATAATTTACAAAGCAATCGCCGAACATCCTATAAATAATCTGAAAGTACGAACCATCCAAAAAGTGCTTTCATACCATAAATGAACCAAACCATGGTTCAGGTTGGTCCGGACCGAGACTACCTCTTTTCATCAGACCAAATTTCACCTGTTTGGTCCGGACCATGGTCCGGGGAGGTTTCACACCTGTATTTTTGGTTCGGACATAACTGAAAATTCCAAAATGGACGAGGTAGATGTGAAAGGCCCCTAAGACAGCTTTGATAATCATAACAGTTCCAATGTACAACAAACCTGCAGCCTAGACCAAATAATATAACTGCAATCTAGCATCATATTGCTATTTTGCTAAGCACCTACATTACCCAAAAGGTAATCCTACTCTTAATTTAAAAAAAATCAAATGATCAAAATTGTATTATTGTATGTAACAGCAAATTGAACTGGAAGGGTCATTATAGATTGTATAGTAAACTCACTGGTTCTAGACACAGATCTTTTTGCAGAGGTCTAATGTAGATAGTGGCTTTGCCAAGTCCTGCTTCAGCACTGAGAAGGTACATTGGGGAATATCCATTTTTTGGGCAGGGCAGAACCTCAAGCACCTTGCTTCTGGTTGAACCGACGATATGAAGCAGTTCATAACCACCCCCATCCCCGAGTTTGGGATAGTGGTGGACCAACTGTGCTGAGAAGTCACTAGCACTGCAAAGTTTATCTTAAAAGAAAGAGGTACAAAGGTTATGAGTGGTGAATTAGGTTTGCAGTTTAACTTTAAGACTTCCAGATGAACTGGCTTTATTCTAACAATAGCAAGTTAAGTAATACATCAATATTTAAAATATCTATAATGTCTAAAGAAAAAAACAAAACAAATTCAAAGTCTTCTGAACACACACACGGTACTTGAGCTTAAAAGTGGCTTATTAAACATACCTGGGAATACTATTTTACGCTCCCCCATTCCAGCAGCTGTCAGCGTTTCTTTATACGACAGTGAGGGGACTTCGTCATCCTTTCTGCTACTCATACAAAAGAACTTGTGTGTGTATGAGGTGGTACTAGATGGTTTGATTGACCACAGAGATGCTGGCCTCTTTTTGGCTGCAGGTCGGCTATATGGCGAAAAGATTCTGGACAGCTCGTCTAGATTGGGACACACAGTTAAAGCATAGTTACCATTTGATCACAACTAAATTGTTTTGTGTTTAGATACCATCATATTCTACATTTCATTAAGACTATATTAAGAGCGAATTTATAAATAGATAACCAATAAAATATATATTTATATATTCATACTAAATGACTGCTATAGTACAACTTACGTTTAGGACTAAAGTTACTCATAAGTAGTTTAATAAAATAAGTTTTGACTTTTGTTTATTAGATAGGCTAGTTACATGTTTTGAATATATATGTATATTATATGATTTTAAATTTGAAAGTAATATTACATGGCTTGCCTTGGTTGAATTCTTGATAACAGAACGCTGCGAAGTAAGTTAACTGTTATAACAGACCGTTGTCATGAAAGAAATTGCGTTGCTATGGACGCAGTTCTGTTTAGCTGAAGCAATACAATCGTTTTTAAATCAATAAACTTCTTTTTAAATCAATATTTTGTGTCAAATTAATGATTTATTTGGTAGCCATGTAATAAGAGGTATAATGTATAGCGAATACAGGGGTCCCGATGCAGCCTCGTTATGTTATGTATCCTTGTAACATCGGCTCCATTAGCGCTCGCCATTGTGAGACTCGCACGCGGATCCGCTCATCATATTTAACTTTAACGTTATCTTGACTTTGACAGGAAAAATACACATTGCACTTAATGTTTTTCTAACATTAATGTAACTTACCTTGAACAGCATGGTGGGCGCGAGTCGGGGTTGAGTTTAGACCGAACACTTTCGGTGTTGGTAAAATGGACGAGGTGGTGGTCGAGGAAGAAGCCTCTCCAACGTTACTGGAAGCCTTTTCTTTGTCCAAAACGTCCAGCGCCTGTCTCAACAAAGATGCTAGCTCTGGCTTTGCCATTGTTAATATGGCAGCCAATGTGGATGGCAGAGCATGCAGAGAACCACAACTTTTACTCTGAAGAGGACGCTCTGACAGTGTGCTCCTTAGCACTGGGAGCTCCCTCTGCTGTCCATAAGGTGCCTCTGCGCACCAGCCATTTCAAACCCAGCCTCCAGTATTTGGGCCACGCCTCCTAATTTGCATACACTCCCCAATCCTCAATCCTCAAATGCCCAATCCTAAATCCCCAAATCCCCAATCCTCAATCCTAAATGGCTAAATGATTAAATTCCCAATCCTAAATACCAAATTCCCAATCCTAAATCCCCAAATGCCCAATCCTAAATCCTAAATGGCTAAATGACCAAATGCCCAACCCTAAATAGAAAATGCCCAATCCTAAATACAAAATGCCCTATCCTAAATACCAAATGCCCAATCCTAAATACCAAATAAATTTTCGACTTGGACTTTAAGTTTCAAATTTAGATTTTTAGTTTTGGTTTAAGACTTTTAGTTTTAGACTTTTCGTTTATAATTTGACCCAAAAATCCCTCCATACAACAGAACCTCTCATCGACATCAGAATATTTGAACAATGTAAATATGGACAAAGAGATAATGAATCTCCTAACTTTGTTGGATAGGCTATACAAATTGTACTGTGCAAAACCCAGGCCTTTCTTCAATTGACATTTATTATAAAGGAACTCCAGTGGAATTTACCTCTTGGAGTAATCTTTCTGTTCATTTGAAATTTTTAGCGAATATGTTCGTTGTTGCATTTCCAAACTAAAATATCAATCCCACCCAAACGTACTGCCTGAAAATAATAATAATAATACAATTTTTTTTTTTTTTTTCTGAAATTAAGGTGATTTCTATTCAGGCTAACTGGGTTAAGCCTGCAAGTATAGTTTTCATCAAGGGAATATATTCCTTTAATGGGATAGGAAAGTTATGACTATTTATAAATTGTTCATCTGCTACAGATTGTCAGATGATAATGATCCAGATGTAAACTCATACGTCACCGACCTGTATCCCTGTATGCTTGTGTCACAACAGACCCGCAGAAACAAATAAAGGCCCGTCGCCTGAAGTCACACAGTTTGGGAGAATGTTATTACGACTGGCCCTGTGGCTCATATAAAGATTTTAATCTTACTAAAGTTTACAAAACTGTGCTAGTGTATTTATCGTTTTATTTTTGTCACATTGAAGTAACTTTACTCTGTACTTTCCCGTTGTCGCTTTGCTCGGGTAACCTGCTTCTTTTGCTCACCTTCACGACTCAGTTCATTCACTTCTGTTGTCGTCCGCTTCATCTTTTCAGACGCAGGATATATGCATAAACTCTTTAATAGAATTTAGTGGTTTTTTTCTTTCTTTCATTTAGTGTCATCCAGTTTTGCCAACTTATTTTCATGTAGCGAAAGTTGCTAAATGATGTTGAGACATCATTGGATGATGATGTCATTATGAAACCATGACGCAAAACTAAGTCATTGCGTAATACACATAAAAATTAAATTCTCTGCAAAGAATATAATTAAAAAAATGTTTATTTAGATGTGTTCGTAAAAATAATATCAACATTTAATGTTATTTGTATATATAAACACATTTTTATTACATATTTTTATTTTTAAATACAACATTGAATTATTGAAAATATACACATTTCTGAACAATTTCATTTTCCGTGTTTTCCAAATAGCTTTAAACTACACATTATTAACAAGTGTACTTTGGGCACAGTGTAGCTACTTGTTAATATAAAGGAATTTTCTTTATTTGTTTTTACCAGCATTTCAGTGCATTGCATTTTGATAGACAGACAGACAGACAGAAAGACAGACAGACAGATAGATAGATAGATAGATAGATAGATAGATAGATAGATAGATAGATAGATAGATAGATAGATAGATAGATAGATAGATAGATAGATAGATAGATAGATAGATAGATAGATAGATAGATAGATAGATAGATAGTCTCTAGTTTCAGACCCTTGCTGATTTGTCAGCCAACTAAGTCAAATAATTTTCTAAATATTTTAAAAAGTAAAGAACAACAGGTATATTATATAACAGAAATTGGGCTCTTTGCAAACTCTGCAATTTTTTCACATTTACTCAAATTACTTTAAATTATATATTATATTTATTATAAATATATTCTGGAACAAAATAAATCGCACTGAAAATACGTAATGAAAAGAGCTGAAATTGAATTAGTAATTAATTTATTTACAGCTAATGTTAGTAATGTCGTAATGTGGCATTGAACTAAAGAGAACTTCATCAAATGTTACTCACTCAATGCATCACTAGGTGGCGGCAGAGTTTTTATTTACCTCCAAAACAAAAGCGCGTGCTGATGAATATACAAAATATGGGCCTATGAAAAATAATAATAATAATAATAATAATATAAATAAAATCGTACATGAAAAATAAGATCATCTGATCATCATATTAGTTGAAAAAATATTAGACGTCGACTGTTTGGATGATGTTTACGGTGTTTTTTCATAAACTTGAATGAGAGCAAGGGAGGACACTTCAAACATTCATTATGCTATTTATAGGAGAAGCCATTTCTCTAAATTAATCTCCGTTAAATTGATGTCTGAATTTTTATTTGAGGGTGAATACTTTGGGCTCATTGTTAGAGCTCTCAAATGTCCAGTCTTTGTATGTCACATAGGGTTCAAACTGTATGTGTGTTTGCGCATTTCCACTGCTTTCCACATTACCCATGTGCGCCAGTGTGCCAGAGTTTGTGTGTTTAAAGATATTTCCTGGCATTGCAGATCATTGCAGGACATTTCCCCCATTCCAAAGGAAATGACAGTTCCTGCAGCTAAGAAGGATACGCTTTTATCATGAAAGACAAACAGATAACGTCAGTTTTTGATCATCCCCAGCTATTTTCAATCATCTCAAATATAAACTGGGTTTAAAAACGCTATGTTGTGCTACTTAACAGAGCAAACATCCACATTGACATCATGATAAGCATTCACAGATTCCGTCAGTAGCAGCATGTGGAGCCATTCCTGATCTCTAGGTGGCGCTAGTAAGAATGAGTGCTCCTCAGATCATTGCCTTAACATAAAGAGTTTTAAAGTATGGCATTCCTGGAACAAAACTTGCACAGTATGTGTATGCATAACCTATGTGCGTGTGTGCATGGCTCAGGGCAAGCACTGTAAAATCACATGCCCTTATTTGTGCCTGTGTTTGGCAGCAAGACTGTGGTTATCCTTTGATGTTGATGTTCTCAGGAGTTGTAGGCACCAGTACATAGTAAGTTTATGTAAGCACAGCTTCCTCACACAGTGGGAATCCAAGCAGGGTACAACCTCTAATTCACTCAAACAAACACCAGATATCAAATGCACGCAAAGGTTACAGGGCAAAGGTGTTTTAAGGAGATAAAAAATGAATAATTATTGTTGCAATAACTAAACTGTGGACTAAAATTCAAAAACATTCCATTTAAACCAGTACAAAGCTACTAGCTCAGAGAAAAACATAGAACAAATATATGTTGTATGTGAAATGAAACACACTGAAATAGAAACACTCTATATTAAAATTAGAAACATTTAATCAAGGAAATAAAGTCTTAAAAAGAAAAGTAAAAAAATGTATATGAAATTAAATAAATACAGTATGTTGAAATAGAAATATTAAATAATACTATAATATTAAAAAATCTTTTTTAAACCAGAAAATAGAGCTTTTTTTTTTTTTAGATTTTTTTTTTAAATAAACAAACATTATAAATGTTATATGTGAAATATAAATAATAATTTCAGAAACCTTTTGTTTGAACCAGAAAAAAATAAATAAATCCAGTTTTGTATTTCAAAAATTAAACAAATATTATTCAATTAAATTGACAGAATTTTCTGCACTATTTCTTGGTCACTATTCAAATGAATAAATGCATTTTTTCTGAAGCTCAATATTCTCTTTGGATCATGTTAAATCATGCTGGAGAACATGTTAAGATTATTGAAGCAAAACAGAGACAGACTGAATACTAAGACAGTACTAAATTCATGTAGATTTTTACATAAAAAAAGATATTTGATCAAAAATTTTAATAAAATTATTTTGTTTTTTTCCACTTGTGTTCATAATGTTTCCTCCACTGAGAGACATGTGATGTGAAGCAACTAACCCACAGAATTTATTATTATTATTAATACAATGATAAATGTAAACAATAGCTGGATGAAAAGTAAGGCCCAGAGCGCAGGTCTCACCACACTTTGATGGCCTTGTGCATGCTATTCTGAGCAGCCATTTTGAAAGCAGCACTCCTAGGAAAACACCCAAGGCTGTGTGAGCATTGTTTCCTCAGGCCCAAGTGTTCACACCCACACATACACAAAAATACAAACGCATGCAACCCAACATGCACACACTAGTAGGAAAAAAAGCAAGTCTAGTTCACAGAGGCTGAAACACATTGTCCTGTTTTCTCCGACGTACACAAATAACTAGAGATACGAGGACAATGTCTCGTCAGGGTCACTCAGAAACAGATACAGGAAGAGAGGGGTCACAAAAGATGCATGTAAACACTCACACCAAAATCTTGTTTTTGACTGTCAAGAGTGTTTATTTAAAAAAAAAAACTAATTACATTAATAGACGTGTAACTAAATAATATAATCATAATGGCAAAATACTGACATTTTTCTTACAAAGACAAAGAAGGCCCTCATTATAAACTGTACAATCAAAAGGCCAACCGAGAAACAAAGCTGAGAAAACCAAATTCAGACAGACTGTTTGCTGCTTGGGGGAGAGCAAGTCTGGTCACGATACGTTTAAAGACAATGCAAAAGATGAAGACAACAAAATGGAAAACATTCTCACACTCAATTGTCTGACATTCCAGTTGCTATTTCCTGTGCGGTAGGAAGAGGGCAGGTCTTTGCACAGGAAGTGGCGTGGACACACTGAGAGACCACTCTTGCTCCGCTAGTCTGTGTAAACATGATTGTATATGGCTAAGGCTTTCTCACTCTCCAAACTCCCCTTACATTTAGAAGAATAAAACTAAAACATATATCTTATCTGCTCCAAAACAGTCTGTTCCAAAACAATATATTACATTTATTTCAAAAAGCGAGTATGATAAAAAGAAACAGTTAACCGTTCAAATGAGTCAGTGGTTCCTTTACGCATACAATTACGCAAGAGGCGATAATGGTGCATCTCAGTCGAAGCTCAACCGCCAATTTAACAGTTTGTAGTTTTAGGGTGATAGAGTCATGTGGTATGTGAAAAGCCTAATGTGGGATGAAAAGTAAGAAGGTTGCTACTCATTTTAGATAGGAAATTGCCCTTAAGCTGTTCTGTCGAATGAGCATGAATGAAAAAATTAGTCATTTATGCAACTCCATGTTCTGTTAAACCTGTATGACTTTCTAAAGAACAAAAAAGTTGTAATGTACCAGACAATGTAAGTGGATGGAGACCAAGGGCTGACAAGCTAAAAAAAAATGGAGCATCATAAAGCTCATAAAGAGCAGCTTGGAAATTGTTTTATAAATATTTTTAAAAAAAATTTGTTTTAAACATAAGAAAGAAAGTCAAAAAAGGACTTAAAAAGATGTGAGGGTGAGGAAATGATGTCCAAATTTAAACTATTACATTAAATATAGTTGAAAAATGAACATTTCGGTTTCCTCATTTACTCTCCCTCAAGTATGAGTTTCTTTCTTCTGCTGAACACAAAAGAGGGATATTTTGAATGTTGGTAAGCAAACTGCTGGCACCCATTGACTTCCATAGTATGTTTTTCTTCCATACTATGGACGTCGATGGCCACAGTGAACTTTTGGCTACCAACATTCTTCAGAATATCTTTTTTTATGTTCATCAGAAAAAATAAACTCACAGGTTTGTAATAACTTGAGGATGAGTAAAGCCCCGCTCACGATAAAGCCCCGCAGAACGATAACTATAAAGATAATGATATTAGCATCCATGAAAAAAAAAAGGTTCTTAAAGTTATTCCAATGATATGGTTTCTCTGTGCCTTTATCGTTAAAGCTGTGGTGTGAACTCTGCTATTCTTTAATGTGGAGAACGATTTTTAGAACTATATCTTTATGGTTATCGTCCTTGGAGTGAACGGGTCTTAAATAATGAAACTGAAATGTTAATTACTACTACTACATTAAAGTTCTGAATAACAGAAAGAGCAAGACTGTTTGAAGCACTACAGATGTTAAACTGGAGGCACACTATAACGGACCTCTGCGCTGAACTTGTCATTTCTCTTGGGCAGTGGAGGTTTCATCCGAATGTCTCTCTTCAGGATCATCTCCTCGTTGGCGTATATGGGGGCTTCTGCATCATCAGAGTGGTAGCCGGACTGATAGCCGCTGGTCTGATTGGAGGATTCAGATGCTAAAGACTCCTTACTCTTGCATCGCAGTAGTGGGCTGCGGATAAAAGCATGAATGTGTTTATATGATTGTGAAACTGCCTTGGTTTGTAGCTCTAATAAGATCAGGATGAAAGTGTCACCTGAAATTAAGTGGTCTTTGCGCTTGCCGATCCAAAGCTTTCATTTGCTCACGTGACAAGCCCACACCACAGTCCGTGTGACCATTCTGTCACATTTAAAATCAGCATTTAACATTGACAAGTCAAAAACATATTTTTAAAAAATATAAAAATAGATCTAAAATATTTATAAAATATAAAAAATATAAAAAATGTAACTTCCTGAATCCACTTGACTTTGTTTAATTACACCAATCAAGATAATCTATATTAACTGCAGTTTAAGTTTTTGCAAGAACATTTCTGATTTCTGCTTAAAGTGTTTTTGGATCATGAGGAGATCCACGTTGTAGTATTGTAGAGTTGATGTACCATTACAGCAGTGTGCTCCAGGGGAATGTCCACAAAAGTCGTCACACTTACTGGCACACCGCAGCTGTCGATCTGCTGTGGGAACCTGTCAGGAAAGGCATGGGTGGGACCATTGTTGTATTAGTTTGTCAAAGGAGAGGTTAAGCACGTTATACCCACAAATGTCAGGTCTTCAATTTTGTGTGAACATAAAACTTGGGTGGAGATGAGTATTAGTATTTGCAAGGATATAAATAATTCAGAATCGTTTCAGTCAGTAATCAGATTCGAATCAGTAATGCCAACAATTCCACACACACACACACACACACACACACACACACACACACACATTTTTTTTTTTTGTGAAAAGTGGGGACATACCATAGACGGATTGGTTTTTATAATGTAGAAACTGTATATTCTATCGCCCTTCACCAACCCTACCCCTAACCCTAACCCTCACAGGAAACTTCTCTGTATGATTTATAAGCATTTTGAAAAATGGGGACATGGGTTGTGTCCTCATAAGTCACCCTCTCCTTGTAATACCTGTGTCATACCCATGTCATTATACAAAGTTGTGTCCTGATATGTCACAAAAATATGCCCACACACACACACACACACACACACACACATACACACAAAACACCAGACTGAGAAGTTACTGTAACTAACCCTAGAGGTGGAGCATTGTCATAGTGGAGCTGGGCCTCTTTGTTGCCTGCATAGAAAGCTATTTTCGACGTCACACTGAGGTGAGGAGCTCCTGATTCCTCTTCGATCTCTCCATTTGTCAGAGGGATGTAGTCCTTTCCATCCTAAAACACAGGTAACAAATGGTAGTTCAATTAAAAGATTTCAATTTTGTCACATTGAACCATATTCCATTACATGCAGCAAAACTCTCTTTATTCCTGTTTTTGTCGTTTTCCAATAAAAATATCTAACCATCCAAATTAACATTAGATGTGAAATCGGAGAAGATCTTTTGATCTCACATTTAACTACATTTGGTCATTTTTTTTTTTTTGTAAAGTTAAAAAAAAAAAGTTTCAAACTTAAAAAAAACGGTAACTGAAATATAGCAGAAATAAAGTAAAATCTAAATCTAAATCTAGATACACTTATAAAACATTAGTGAAAATGTAGCCTTGGCAAGTAAATGAATTAGGCTGCAGTGCTAAAATTACTAAAACTAAAATGAATGTAAGGTTATTAGAAATACATAAAACTGATATATTAAAATGACAAAGACACAAAAAATGAAAAATATAAACAAAGCTAGTTCTAAATAGTAAGACAATATAAATATATAATAGTGTCTATATAATACTACAATAACACCGGTTTAGGCTTGGCAAAAACATGAGAAAACTATTTGCTAATGAAGTAAAGAAAATCATTCAAAATAGAATAATAGACTTACTATATGAATTCACTATATTAAGTAAATTTATCATATTTTTAATGTAAAACAAGACAAAGTTATTATAGTTAATTATTTAGCTATGTCTCAATTACTAAAAACACATGAATGAGACAAAACATATACTTGAAGTCAAATCTAACCTGTTGAGCGCTAGCTTGTAGCAGATTGCCCAGATGCTCGACTAGCTGAGTAAAGGTTGGCCTGTCTTTAGGGCGATCAAGCCAGCAGTCCAGCATGGTCTGGTATCTGGAAGGATTTCACAGTAACAAGGAAGAGATGGGATTGATTACATTTCCAGGATTCAGTCAGTTGTCACATCTCTCTTTTCAATGATAAGATTAAGGTTCCTCTGCAATCTGAACAGTATGAAATAGTATGAAAGTTAAACAAAATTTTACTACTTATGCCCATTTTCCACTGGAAACACTATGACTTGCATCGCCAGAACTACAAAAACCTAGATCAACTGCTTGTTTCCACAGACCTTCAATTTTACAGCAAGATTAAAAGTGTGAAGTATATTTACATCTCAGGTGTGGCATAGTCTGGAGCTCTCATTCTGGTTCCCTCCTTTAGTCTCCTGCAGAAAGACTCATCGATGCACACACCTGGGTATGGAGACGCACCTGCACCACAGATGATGGGCCATCAGGACATCAGTCACCCTGTTATAGTACGTTTATGCTGTCTAATAAGCTCAGTGTTCATGTTAATATCAAATATTGTGTTACCAAGTGAGAAGATCTCCCAGAGCAGCACACCAAATGACCAGACATCACTCTGTGTGGTGTACACGCGGTCAAAAATGGTCTCAGGAGCCATCCACTTGAGAGGAAGACGAGCCTGTGATGATACAAAAGAAATGCTCAAGTAAATGAGTCTATTTCGCTTAACAGCTGCAATGAAGTTGTCTGTGTGTGTAGGAAGAGTTCTCACATCTCCTTTGCGGACGTAATCAGGGTCTTTATATACGTCTCTGGCCAGCCCAAAGTCACATATCTTCACCACGCTGTTTTCGGAGAGAAGGATGTTTCTGGCTGCCAAGTCCCGGTGGATACACTACAAACACAATGTAGCGTTATGACTGAAGCAATCGTCTTGAATGAATTGTAAACATTAATTAACAAAGTACACACACACAAGCAGACCATGGTCATGTGTTTCAGTTTTACCTTTCGAGAGGCTAGGAACTCCATGCCTTTGGCCACTTGGAAACTATAGCTAATGAGATCCTCCATTGTCAGGTGATCCCAGTCTGAACTCTCTGTACATGAGCAGATGAAACGTAATCAAAAACATTTTTAATATGAAGATTTTACGTTAATATTTACTGTATGTATGTGTATAAATATATTTTGTGTGTAAAAGTTTTTTGCATTCATCATTTTTTTAAATTCATTAATTATATATATTTTTAAATATGTATATATATATGTGTGTGTGTGTGTGTGTTTTAATTTACAGTGTGAACTTAGTAAAATTCCATATATTTTCTCAAATAATGTGAGCTCATTTAAGCTCCCTAAAAATTAGTAGAAATATTACTAAAAACAATTATTCTGTTTGTTTATTTATTTTTATTTTGCAGTTATTACTTATTTTTAATTTAAAGTGTGACAAATCAATTTTTACAAATATTCCATCTATTTTCTCAAATAATATGAGCTCATTAAGCTGCCTAATAATTAAAAGAATCATGTATAATATTAAAATAATTAAACTGTTTGTTTACATATGCATTTATTATAAAAAATTCTTTTTTAATTAATTTAGAGTGTGGCAAATACATTTTTAAAAGTAAAACAATTCACTGTAGGTTTTAAAATAATGAGCTCATTACTATTATTTTATTTGTATATTCTAATAGAGCATATATCTTTAACATTAGGCTAAGATGAATAGAAATACAAAAACTGATACATTAAAATGACAAAAACACATAGTGATGAAAACTGAAAATATAAACAAAGCTAATTCTAAAATATTAAGAAATGATATAATATTATCTATATAATTCTAAAACAACACTGGTTTAGGTTTGGCGAAACAGAAGATAACTATTTACCAATGATTAAAGAAAACAATTATTCAAAATACAATATTTCAATTAACATATCGATTTATTGCAATGATTTAAGTAAATATATCTTGTTTTAAATGTTGAGATTTTTATATTTTTTAGTATAGCATTTAGATGGAGTTGACAGCACAAGACATGTCAACTTCCCAAATGACCTAAAATATATGATTCATTTGGTAACATTTAAATGAACTAAATGGCTATAGTAATTTAAACATTTGATACAGTCTGACACAGTTTCCATAAATTTATTAAAAGAGCCATTTTATCTCTGTCCAGATACAGTACAGAGTCTCTAACAGACTAATATACTGGACCTTGTTCGTCCTGCAGCTGGGTCGTGGAGGTCTGTTCCCCCGTCCTGGAGCACATGGCAGTACCAGTGCAGATGTCCAGCCGAGTGCTGGTTCCCAGACCCAGATCCCCCTCGTGCAAATCCTCATCCTGCTGCACCTCCCTCATGCACGACATCCGTGGCGTTCGTTTCTGAGAAACACAACACCTTTGGATCAGTTTCCGTTGTTGTCAGGGTCAAGAAGTACCAACATATCAGGTACAGTTCATAACACCTTCAACCTTGAACAACATTTAAAGGCCTTACAGTTGGCTGTTGCCCAATGTCTTACATAAGGCACCCGAATCAATCGGACCACATCAGAGGACATGGTTAAAAGGAGGAGCTGAGATCTCCAAAACCACATAACATAATTTTACTAGTTGCACTGTAGGTTATGATGGAATTTACCTTGTAGGGACTGTACTCTCCTCGCTTGCTTTTTAAATAGCTGGAGAGGTTACCATGTTTACAGTACTCAACAATCACCATCAAGGGTCCTAAAGTAGGAAAGAAAGAGAGGAAGAAGAGGAAAGGCCTTTAATGTGGGTACACCGTGTTCTTCTCAACAACTACTTTGTGGCATTTCTGACTTTTTTTTTATTTTTTTGGGTGTTAAAGGGATACTCACCTCCTGGTTTGGTGCAGGCTCCTAGAAGGTTGACCACATTTAGATGGTGACCAATATGGATGAGGATCTTCAGTTCAGACATCAGAGCGCGGTACTCACTGGTGGTAGCGCCCTCTGTTGGAGATTGATAATACTGCTGTCAGTTGTGTTATGAAAGATATGCACAGTCAGTTTATTAAGGCCAGTGAACAGATGCCTCATACCCTTGAGCATCTTCACTGCAACTGTAGTACAGGTGGTGGCCTTCTCAATACCATATGCGGTCGCCTCCACAACTTGACCAAACGCCCCTCTGCCCAGCGGCTCTCCTGGAAAGCATAATGGTTCAGATTTGTGAACACTTACATTTATAGTACCATTTTTGTGCAAATATTTTAGCTTTTGGCAGAGGTTAAATTGGGACTTTAAAGATGTCGGAAGCCAAAAATCTGATGGAGATTTTGGGCAAGTTATAATATGCTTAAGAATAGATAACATAGATAAAAATAAATAAATATGCATTTAGCAGACGCTTTTATCCAAAGCGACTTACAGTGCATCCAGGCTATCAATTTTTACCTATCATGTGTTCCCGGGGAATCAAACCCCTAACCTTGCGATTGCTTGCTTGCTAACATAATGCTCTACCAGTTGAGCTACAGGAACAACTTAAATGTACATATAGTATATATTGGTCTAATGATGTGAGTCTTGTTTGAGATTAATCCTAAAATCAAAACCAAATTCCAGTTAACCAACAATTAACTAACAAAATAAATAAATTAATGTTATATAGAGAAATAAAAACATATGACTGAATGTGTTACACAGTAAACTTTGGTACAGTGTAGAAATTCTTGCATTTGATGTTAGTAGTCCCAGATTTAAATGCAGATTGCAATTAACCAATTAACAAACAAACAAATAAAAGCTACTCCAAATCAATGGATAGTAACAGATTTTCTGTTCTAGACAAGCATATAGTATCTTAAAAAATCTTACAAGTCAACCATAAACAAAGGGAAGTTAATGCAATTACCTAATTGCATTGAACAAGTACACTCATTAAATTAAGACAAAATTCTATTGAATACTATTATTTTATTTTATTTAAAAAAATCAAAAGTCCAGATTGGTCCTAGTTAATTTAACTCCTGGATATTTAAGCTTTTTAATTATTATTATTGGTTTATTTCTCACGTTCAGTCAACCTCACCTAGCTTCAGTCTGTCACGTGGGAATTCCCACTTGTTTGCATCATAGGTCAGTCTCTCACAGTGCTCATCCATTGGCAAATCATCTGAGTCCAGAATCATTGACAGGTAGCCAGTTTTCAGATCTCCTTCATTAGGCTGCTGGAGAAGGAAGAGGCAGGGATGGAAAGGGTGAGCATGACAGAATGACAAACACAGTGCAAGACCTCCAACTTTGTCCAGCTTGAGTCTCCCAGAATCAAGCCCTCATTATAAAGAGACCCACTAATGAGTTACTGGAAGCCACTATCATACTCAGAGGCAGAATTAAGGCTGGGGTAAAGCAGGACTTGGGCCCACGGCTGGCTGGTGTACGTGACGCATCGCAGCAGAATGTGGGCTGAGCATACAATAGAGAAGACGTAAGCCAAGTCCGGGTCGTCAGTTTTGATCAGTCAGGAGAGCTGACTGAGTGTGAACAGAGAGGGGAAGCAAACGAGGAAAAGGGAAAGAGATGGAATGTTACCCGCTTCCTATTACGGATGACGAAGACGATGAGGAGCCAGAGGAACATGGCGATGACCACGGCACCAATAGGCATGATCAATTCCACATTCATCTTTTCTTCTGCACCTGTGAGATGGGTCACATGATCAATCAGACATCACATGAAAAAAGATGACAAAAAGATACAAGATTGAACCAAAACTGAGTAGATAGATAGATAGATAGATAGATAGATCAGATAAATATCTTATTTCAGAGAGGAGCTGGAAAAAAGGCTCTTCGTCTTATATAAATAGCAAAGGGAGGCACAAATTGCCTGGAAGAACCTAGTTTACAGGAAATATTTGTGTGCTGCTAGGTGTGTGTCATGGGTACAAGAGCAAGGAGTGGGAATTGTTTGCGAACCTGATATTTCAACCAATCAAAATAAGACCAGCAAGAACCAAATCACATTAGGTTGAAAAATACCATGTTCTTTTTTTTATATATTAGAACATGCAACTGCTCAGTGGATTACTACACGATTTAGTTTATTTCTTTATCTATTCATTCAGGCGACAGTTGCCTTTGCAGTGACAACAAGAAACAGTGATGCCGAGAAACGAGTCACGTACACACGGAGTATGTCTGTTATTTGTGGGCCATTGCACTTTTTTGTCCTGTGTGTGAAGCAAGAGGCTCAACCATACAGAGATGTAAGTGACTGGGAAGAATGTGTGTGACAGAGTGATAGAGAGAGGGTGGGACACCCCTCTTTTCTTTTGTGTTCTGGGATTTTGCTTTGTTTTCTTTAAGCACTCCCTAAAGGATGTACACTAACAGAGCCCCCTTCCTGACAGACTAAAAAGAGAGCTATTTTTGACACAAGGCCTTGATTACAACAAAATCTCAAAGAGGATAAAAGTCAGTGGGAGACTGAGCTCGCCTCACAACCAACACGTTCAGAGAATGTGCCCTCTTAAAATGCGGTCTTTAATAGTGTGGATACTACAGTACATGCCGTTTTACGTGTCGATTTATAACTAACAAGCTACTGCAAATCTACCTGCCATTTTTTGGTATAAAACTACAGTTCAAAAGTTTGGGGTCAGTAATTTTAATTTTTTTTTTTTTTTTTTTTTTAATTGCTAATTTTATTGAGAAAAAAAAGGCATTCAATTTATCAAAAGTGACACTAACGACACTGATAATGTTACAAAAGATTTATATTTTAAATAAATAATTTTTTGCTTTCAACATTGATAATAATAAGAAAAATTCCTTGTATATAAATTATACTTATAAATTACATTTAAAAATATATTAAAATAGAAAACTGTTATTTTAAAATTGTAATAACATTTCACAATATTACTGTTTTTACTGTATTTTTTATCAAATAAATGAAGCCTCTGTAAGCATAAGAGGATTCTTTAAAAAACAAATTACATTAATGTATTGCAAAACTTTACCGAAAAAACAACAATGTTTTAGGTCCTACTGCCCTTTCTTTAATAAATCTGCAAACCAATAAAATATAATAAAGCTCTGTGAACCAATAAATTAATGAGTTTTGTTTACTCACCATCTACAGTGATACGAGCCTCGCGAGAGTCACAGCCTTGCTGGTTACACGCAGTACATATGTAAAGACCACTGTCCTCTTTTTTCACCCGTTGGATGGTTAAGACGCGATTTGACTGTTTCAGAATCACACCTGACAAAAGAAATGCATGAACATCACTGTCACTGTAAAAAATGCTTTGTCAGGTAGCCTAATTAATGTGTTTTTGGTGGCATAACATCTAAACGGGTCTTACTCAAATCTATATTATTTAATATCAGTGAGTACACTTAATGAAATTACACTTCATTTTAAGGGTCAGACAAACATAGCTTCTTAAAGTAACAATTGCCTATTACAGCTTTATACAGCGTATTACACAAAGTTGAATTAATATAGATTAATATTGAATTTGTGTGACATGCAGTAACAGCAGCATTATAATTTACATCACTGGTTTGTTTGCTCTTTTGGGACCCAGATCTAAATGAGCAGGTAGCTATTAGACATGTGGAATATTTCTCTCAAAAAATCACCTCCCGGAGTGAGTTTCTGCTGTTCATTTGGTCTGTAAAGCACACTAAAACCAAACTGATTTTTTAATTAAGAGCTTAACAAAACAATAAATGAATTCCTTCTCAATCCTGAGAAATGTGGTAAAAAAAAGTGTTCTGATTATTTAAAATCAGATTTCCCTCCAACTTATGAACTGATATCCTCTGAGTAAAATGATTCAATGTCATAAAGGTTAAAAAATATATATATAGCAACATGATTTTCTGTTAAATCTGACTTCAAAATCTGCATTTTTATTATTTGGCAACCATTGCTGATTATTTTAGTATTATTTATATACTATTATAATATTTTTAGATATTTTGAATTAGCTTTTTTTTTCAGTTTTTTTTTTTTTCAGCAACATTTCTCATTTTCTTTCTAATATTCATATTTTTTAAGTTTTTAATCTAATATTTATCTTAATTGAACTGCAAATGGCAAAAATCCATGTAGTGTATTTAAACTCTAAGGCAACTGCTAATTGATTATTGCTGTGGATATAGAGAGAGATGTTTATTCTTGCACCTATAATATTTTTGTACTAGAGGTTTTACGTTGCTCACCTGATCCCTCCATGACAGTCTGGTTGTCTTTAGTCCAAACTACAGTAGGGGTTGGTGTGCCGGACACTTCACACACTAGAGTAGTAGATTCGCTCACATTCACTCTCTGGTCAGTCAGATTGGTCACAATTCTTGACATCTCAAGAGCTGCAGAAAGAAACTGATCTGTGATGTGCATTCGAGCTTGTGCAAGATTTCTGAACATATGCAAACTGAGCAATGCAACTAAATATAGTCTAGGAGTGCAATTTCTGCACCACTAGCATCACCAACAAATGAAATGACACAAATAGTGATAGTGAAAAAGTTACCTAAAAAATCATTACATTTAAGGCTATGGACTAACCTCTGAGACGGAGGTTGTGAAGTAAGCAGGTTCTCTCACTATTGCCCACGTTCTCCACTTGGCAAGCATACAGGCCTTGGTCCATCAATGTGGCATTGGGTATGGGCAGCTCCAGTGTTGCATTGGTGCCCTGCAGGCCTGATATGGTGACACTGGTCCGGTGGAGAGGCGACAGGGTAAGGGTGTCACAGGGCACGGCTGCTGGAGAGGCATCAGGGTTGGCTATGTTGGTTACCCGATACCAATGCAAGTTAGAGTACAGCAGTCGATCGGCTACACAGCGCATTACCACATCCTCTCCCTCAATAGGATTGCTGGAGGGGAGGACGCTTAGGTTGAGGAAACCTGTGATGAAGACAATCATCAAAAGTTCAGATCTGACCACTTCTTAAAATGTGATTGTAGTTATTTAAAGTGGGATGTAGAGTGTAGACTGTGTCGCCACTCACGAGCTACTTGAAACACAATGACCCGCTCTTCTATTCCCATCTTATTGGAAGCAATGCACCTGTAGAGAGCATGATCAACTGCTTTCTGGATCTTCAGTGTGCTGATGGTCTATTGGAGAACAGCAAATCTTCAAAACAGTATCGAAGGCAATGGGTGGTTTTAAAAAATCACCAACAATAATGCAGTGTGGTCCGAAAGTCTCAAATCACTTCTCCTCTGCATCTTCATTACAAATTTGAGTGAATAGTTCAAGTAAAAAATGTATGTGAATTTAGAAATGGTTTGTGCCTCTTTTGCTTTAATGATAGCGAAACTCATGAACTTAACAAGTGTGCTTAAAGTCTGATGATCTTGTTCTCCAGCACCATTGTGATGATCCACAGACCATCTTAAGCTTCAAATATTTGACCATCCTACAAAGCATCCTACAAAACACTTCATGCTGTACAGCCGTTTGATTAGTGACCTAGAAATACTGCAGAATCATGTTTATTTTACAGTACATTCTAACATTTCTTTGCTTCACATTTATAACCGGGAATTATATTCTTAAACCTTTGGACCCAGCAGTGTATTCTGTGTTTAGAAATAGCTTTTAGCATGTTCAAAGGCTGAGCTGAACACAGCACACTGGCACTCTACTGGAATTGATGTTTACCTTAAGAGAGCGTTCAATGACAGATGTGGGGCTGACGATGGGGTTTTTCCCAGTGGTGTTTGATATCTCCCTCCACTTGTCACACTTAACCACACTTTGGTCCGACTTAGGTCTGTGAATAACACATAATAATATGCTTTACCAGTTTAAAAAATCTCAAGAAATATCAAACAGTAAAACACTAACTATCTCCACATCTCCAGCAGGAACGGAAAACACCACACGTAATCAACAACAACAATGCACCTATTATTAACAGTCTAAAATTTAGACCGTCTTATAACAGACTCCTTTCCTGTCTTATTCCACTTCTGGGCCTCACATATTTATGAGCATTGCAATAGGAATTATTCTAACGTAGACTTATAGGACTTATAGACATATAGGTCAGCCATGGGAGACGAGACAGAGAAAGAGCGGAAAAGAGCGGAAAGGGGAAAAAGACACGGAAAAAAAGACACACACAAAAATAGGACACATAGAAGCTGTAATGAAAGGTGAGAGCGAGTGCGAACTCTTGTTAGTAGGATGCAGTGACAGACATTGTGCTATTTTCATGTTTGATCAAGGACACGGGACTTGAATGAGTCTGCTTTTAGAACAACAGGAAGTTGTGATGAGGACTACGGAAGTAGGTGAGGGTGCAATCTGAAGATAAGGCTTGCGTGATGCCTGGCCCTGGATGCTCATTACATGATCACAACATCCTTGGAAGTGATTTTCTGTGAATGCAGCCTGCCAATCAAAGTCACAATTCAACCAAAAACACACTGGAGCTGATTTCTTAGTAAAGCAGATCTCTCTAACCAAGGCAGTCATGCTGACTGCCCAATCACAACAGTCGTTTCAGGATGAATGCCCATTTAGAGCACAACATGCTAATGAATTGCACTGTGGGACACTTAAACACCAGGAACAAATATGCTTGCACAGTTCTGACACATCTTCTCTTGGAATAAAATGCCAAAAGCACTGAGCAAACAAGGACATGCAAACATTTTTATTCCATTCTTATTTGGACAGCAAATGAGGACTAAAGATATTTTATTATTTCTGTTGCCTCTTAGTAGCAAGCTATTTGTGAGGTCAAGAGGAAATTCTGTTTTTGCTGCGATATACATGTTTTAGCATTTGCATTACATTTCTTTCAGACGTTTGGGTATACTGGTGTATGTACACTATGTCACACACAAGATATTAGATTTTTTCTCAAAATATACAGTAGTACAGGATGATTAAAGAGAACTTAAGCAAAAATAATATGTTGGTAAAAGACTAACAAAAATAATACATGTCTGTATAAACTGTAAAATGTGGCATGTGCAATCAATCTTCAAATAACTTTCACTTCCCTAACCTTATTAAATCAGGATGACTGAGTTATACTAATAAATATTTTTAATACATTACTACATTAATGACACATTTATCTGAAATTAAGTTTCTATTTTTAACAGTCTACATTCTTGCTGTATTACACGGGTTACATTTGAAGCAAAACAAGAAGATTGCATCAAGTCGTGTGATATGCAGTAAGACTTACTGAAATCTGCTTGGGCAGTCCTCTCTGGGCATCCACTGCCACTGTATTGTGACAGGGCTGGATCCTCCGCTAGCTGTGCATCTGAGTGTAAGGGCTACTGCCGTACATGTGGACATCTCGATCCAACGGCACTTCCTTCTCAAAGATCTTAGGGTGAACTGTACATATAAACACACAAGTTAACAGACTAATACAGAAGAGAAGAGAAGAAGAGAAGAGAAGAGAGAGAAGAGAAAGAGAAGAGAAGAGAAGAGAAGAGAAGAGAAGAGAAGAGAAGAGAAGAGAAGAGAAGAGAAGAGAAGAGAAGAGAAGAGAAGAGAAGAGAAGAGAAGAGAAGAGAAGAAGAGATTCACTACCATTAACCAACAGCTGAAATGTTCTTCTCTGCTCCTCCTTGGTAATCTTATTTGTCATGACAACAGTGTAATTCCCCAGTATCCTTCTCTGTAACCCCATATATCGTAAGAGACCCCCTGCTGGGCTTCATTCTGTACTCATCCTTCCACACTATCGGCTGATCATTCTTAAACCTGGATGGACAAGAGTGAAAAGTTCAGTCTGAATTTACACAAAATCCTAAAAAGGTACTTTAAATAATATAATATAATATAATATAATATAATATAATATAATATAATATAATATAATATAATATAATATAATATAATATAATATAATATAATATAATATAATATAATATAATATAATATAATAATCATCACTTACCATCTGACAGAGGGCTCTGGATAAGCATAATATTTAACCAGGATTTTTGCCTCTTCCTGGCCAGCAGTTGCCTCTACAGTCTGCAACATCTGATCATTGAGCGCTATAAATGGTTTCTCTGAAATATCAATTAGCATAATGTATTGAAATATTGTTTTATGTATTATTGTATTATTTGCATTGTAAAAAAAAAAAAGGTATTAATGCTATATATGTCAGCAGCATATAACTGATTTAGGTGTGTGAAATATATATGCTTTCAAAGATATAATGATCTCTTTTGTTTAAAGGGATAGTTCCCCCAAAAATGGAAAAAAAATCTGTCATTAATTAATCACCATCACAAAGAAAAAATATAAATAATGACTTTATTTATTTTATTTTTCTCGTCGTGGTACTCTAGTGAATGACGTGGGACTGACCCGGAAGAGAAGTGGTTGAATTGAGCCATTATTTTTGTTTTCTTTGCCCACAAAAAGCATTTTGTAACAGCTTCATAACATTATAGTTAAACCATTGATGTCACATTTTAAAGATGTCATAAGTTTTTGTGTCTTGACCGTGGTAGTTCTCTCGCTGTGTATGCAGGGTCAGAAAGCTCTTGGATTTCATCAAAAAATATCTTAATTTGTATTCTGAAGATGAATGAAGGGTTTTGGAACGACATGAGGGTGAGTAATTAATGACAGAATTTTCATTTCTGGGTGAACTATCTAAAAGCACATACCATAGACGATGAGGGCTGCTCGGGCAATCTTCTGCATCTGACCACTAGAGGCTGTGCAGATGTACTCTCCTGTGTCATTTACAGTTACATTTTCTACAATGAGAGTATTGGACAGTTCTAAGGAGTTCCACAGCTTCTTCTTGTAGGACCTGGTCTCATAGCGTGTCCTAGGCATTGAGCTGTTGACGCCTCTCTGCAGGAGGAGAAAACGGTTTATAATATGCATGATGTTATTAATGGAATTGCAACAAAACTGAGCTGGACTAGGCTGAATCACATCGAATTATAAAAATATGAAACATATCAAACTGAGATTATGATTGAAGTGTCTCAAGTAAAACACAAATGTCAAATATAAAAATGTATATATATGTACTACTAATAATAAATGTTTCTTAAGCTGCAAATCAGCATAAAATCTTTTCTGAAGGGTCGTGTGACTGAAGATTGGAGCAATGGCTGTTGAAAATTCAGTTTTGCCACTACAGGAATAAATTATATAATGGTAAATATATGAAAACAGGTATTTTAAATTGTAATAATATTTTATATAGGTGAAGTTCTAGTTATTTGTCACCATTTATGGTTCATACATCAACAGAGGCAAGCAGTCACACACCTGCTATCAAATAAAGACGTAACACACAGCTTTTGTTTAGACTGTTCTGGCTGTTTTCATCACCGGACATTGCAAACTTATGTAGAGAACAGGAAGGAGACAAGTAGAAAAAAAAACCCTCCAGGAGTTAGACCAGTTTTTTTTTCTGTGGCGATCAAGATTATATCACAAATGCTGAAGACTGAGGTTAACTTATATTAAACTTGTCTGAATAAGTTACCGACCTTCTCATGAGGGAAGGTCCACTGAAAGTCGATTCCCACATTGAGTTCGGTGTGAGCGGTGCAGTTTAGCATTAGCCTCTCCCCTACCGTTAGCCTCTCATGAGCTGGACTCAAGGATGAGGTCATAGATCTTGTATCCTGCGGAAGAGGGCAAGGGGAGTAAGGGACGTGCCGGGTGGAGGCATTGTTCTCTTGAGACCAGGGCAGCTGATCTCACACCAGACTGCTCTACAGTCTAAACAAATACAATCTTGCCTCCTCAAAAGGCTTGCAAAAAGTCAGATGCACAAACCAGGGTCATATTATCTGTGAACCTGGACCACAAAACCAAAGTCACTGGGGTATATTTCTAGCAGTAGCCAAATGTACATTGTGTGGGTGAAAATTATTGATTTTTATTTTAAACCAAAAATCATTAGGATATTAAGTAAAGATCATGTTCCATGAAGATATTTTG